>NC_069502.1:290738874-291016374 GCF_027579735.1 Bombina bombina | reverse complement strand
ATCTAGACAAGTCAGAAGACTTGCTTTTCCCACAGAAACTCTATGAAAACATCAGCAAATGATTCTGGGTAAGATATGCAAATGAGGTTCACAATGACTCCCTTTTTTACTTTTAGACTGCTTTTTAAGGCAGACTTCCCTTTATGCCATAGCATCGCTGTATTACACAGCTTTTAGGCTTAGCTAGGGTTAGTACAATGATTCAGATCAATCTCAGGACAGCTGTTTTGTGGTTTTTGCCACTCATCAGCTTGGAAGTAGGTTTAATCACTGCTGGGTAAAGTTAATTTCTTGGTAAAATACAACAACAATTAAAATTGTGGGGAGGCGAAAAGTGAGTTTAAAATCCTCTACTAAATACAAAATGTAGGGAAAATAACTCATTGTGTAACCCATTTACAAATCTAGACAAGTCAGAAGACTTGCTTCTCTCACAGCAATTCTCTGAATACATTCTGTGTAATTATATTTTTACAGTAAAACTAAACATTTTCTGTATGTTAAGAATATTGGAATGTGAAATATTCATAACTCCTGTTGGGTTAGTGCTCCAGCAATAAGTGTTATGTTTTTTTCTTCTGCACTCTCCCTTGAAATGTATGGGGGAGAAAAAAGGTAAAGCAGTCGCAATATTTAAAGTCCTTTGCTTAATGCACATCTGGTTTAGCTTACGTGCAAACATTTTACTTTCAACTTGTAAAATGCACGCTACTCTGTGTGCACAAAAAGATTAATTCTTGCAAAGTTTACTCTCAAGCTTGCTCGAGGTTGCAATCTAGCCCATAGTTGATTAAAAGGAAATGGGCAATAAGCTAGCAATCTCAACACAACCAATGTAAAATGTTCTCTTGGAATTCAAACTGATAGTAGACTGTCTTCAGTCTGGGATGATATCATAGACATAAACAAATCTTGATTTTGCCCACAATATACTCAGCCGCAATGGTAACCATAGCATCTTCATAAGTAGTTCCTAACTCTTCTGAATATATATGAAGCACCAGGGTCCCACAAAAGAAGTAGAGCCACAAGCAAATGGTGAACAGCTTTCAGAGGAGTCCGGATCAACACCATACAAAAGTGCTCACAGTGTTGTGAGCTCTCCTGTCCCAGGTCACAGGGCAAGGTAGGCAACATTATGGCCCCTATTTAAGAAAGGTCTTGCGGACCTGATCCAACACTGCGGATCAGATCCGCAAGACCTCGCTGAATATGGAGAGCAATACACTCTCCGTATTCAGCATTGCACCAGCAGTTCAAAAGAGCTGCTGGTGCAAAGCCGCCCCCCTGCAGATTCACGGCCGATTGGCCGCCAGCAGGTGGGTGTAAATCAACCCAATCATACTCGATCGGGTTGATTTCTGGCGATTCCTGTCCGCCTGCTCAGAGCAGGCAGACAGGGTTATGGAGCAGCGGTCTTTAGACCGCAGCTTCATAACTTGTGTTTCTGGCGAGTCTGAAGACTCGCCAGAAACACGGGCCCACAAGCTCCCTACGGAGCTTGTTAAATGGGCCCCTATATCTCTTAAAACAGTTGTGAGCCACTGCAGCTTCTCATGCAATAAAGTTATCATCCCATTCATCAATTGAAAGAAGGCTTTTCCATGATCTATTATCTTTTAAATTTATTTCCAATGGCAGCTGAAACTGGAGATATTTTGTAGATATTATAGAGCAGCTCACAGCGACACAACCAATCATGGTCACCACCCGGAATTCCCCTGGAAATTGCAGGTGTTTGAAATGTAGAGACAGATATAAAAAGAATAATATAAAAGTCAGACCTTTTTCTATATGTAATGTGATTTGTCCAAAAAAACCAAACTACAACACTGCATACGTCTGAACATACAAGATATTTACATTTTTGTTAGTTATGTCTTTACGTTTCAAAAACCTGCAATTTAATAAGAGTGTATGAACTTTGTACATCCACTGTAAATTTACCCCTAATGCTCAGTTGCATTTCTTGTTAGTGTCCAAAAACAGCTTTAACTCAGCCTTTTTTGGGGGTAAAGATGGAGATTGTGAAATCCTTGACATTTTCCAGATAGTAAGAAGCAGTGTTGGGCACAGCTGCTTTGCACACTGCTGTTGCAAGCTAACTGCAAGGGAGAGTAAAATACAAAATGTCTTACCAGTTAGTTATTCTAAGAGTATTTTACTGAATTCTCAACTAGCAGAAAACATATTAAAATGGTTTACATCCCGCTCCTATTGGGCATTAGCAAGTCCCAGCTTTGTATTTTCTATAGAGCATCTGGACAGGAAATGTAGTAGATATTTTCCATTGGAATCTCAAATGCAGTGCCATAAATTTAGATTGCTGTACATGTGTATTTGTTTTTTATTTTTTAAATGATATAACTCTGTTCTTGTCCATGGGAAAACATTTTTCTAATAGTTTAAGTTTATGGGCCATGAATATTATTTATCATGAGTAAAAAAGGGTTGACATTTGATATGGGGTACTGCCTTCAAAGTAGTGTAATAGATAAATAGAAATATGTGACAAATACAGATTATAGTTACCTTCATAATTGTTATTCTTTAATTATATATTTAGGACTAACAATTAGTAACAGCTGTCTAAATTCCAACACAAATGATGGGATACCAGGCCTGTTATCTTTAAGAGATTTTATGCATTTAAGGCTGACAGTGGATAAAAACATGTTGCCTCATATTTAATATCACATAATGTTAAAATAAACTTTATAAATATATTTAACATCTTTACAGCCAAATCATTCTAATTTGTTAGCAATCATTTAGGTACAAATACCTTTCATCAAGTAGAGTGAGGCAACATATGTAATCTGTTAAAGAATGGAGAAAAACACTCACCTATGCTTTATGAAAAAAAAACACGTGCATACATATATCTAATTGAGGGCTAAATTACAAGTGGTGCGCTAAATTTAGCATGCAAGCAATATCAGTTTTTTTTCGTAAGTTGAAAGTAAACGCAACTGGAAGAGCGCAATTGCATTTTATGCTCTACAACTTAGAGAATCTGAAAATCTCTCGTACAAGGTAATGTTTTAAATTAAAGTTACACTAAACACATCATAAATATATTTAAAAAAAACTGTTACACTCATATAAACACTATCTGATAAAAAATAGTCATATAAATATTTAAAAAGTTATAAGGTTAAGAGGTATATAATACATCACAAGGTGTTTGACTGCAAAAGGGCTATAATGTATATTTACCTACATATACATGTCTATATATATATATATATATACAGTATATATGTTTGTACATATGTATTTATGTTTTTTATTGTATGTTTACTGTACATATTTATTATTCCAATGTCCAATATTCTTCACATACAGAATAATATAATTTTTTATTATAAATACATATATATATATATATATATATATCTGTATATACCTATACCTATATATCTATTCCTATAGATACATAGGTATAGATATATATATTTTACATTAACATTATCACAAAGATATAGAAATATATATTAAATAATACAAATTACATTTTTTTCTATGTGAAGAACATAGAAATGTGACATATGCATACTGCACAAAAGGGTTCACGTTTTAGGCATAACGCGGTGTCGGGTTAGAGCACATGAAGAATTGCTAATTTTACATCACCTTATTGAAATATTAAATATAAAATATAAAAATAATAATAATAATAATAAATATTGAACATTATTATAGATTCTTTAAAAAATTCTAAATAATTCATAATATATATATATATATATATACAGTATATAAAACATTTTTTTTTACAGTATTATTATATATTTTTTACATTTAATATGTAATATTTCAATAACACAATGTAAGATTAGTAATTCTAAAGCGACCCTGATACACCTTACGCATATTTTATATTTCTATGTTCTTCAAATAGAATTTGTTTATTAAATATATATTTCTATATGCATACAAAAAAAGAAGCGCTCTACTAGGAATAAACAACAGCTGAGCTCAGTAGCTTGGTCTATTGCAAGTAACCATCTAGGATCAGCCTCTTTTAGCCCTTAGGGAGAATTACCACCGGTCATAATACAAATGCATACTGAAAAAGAAGCTATTAGGAACAAACAACAGTTCAGTAGCTTGTTCTATGGTGAGTTACCATTTAGGAGCAGTCTCTTTTAGCCCAATTGTGCTTTTCACAGAGGAAAACTTTCCTGAAGTATATCAGTCTGATCCCGCCTAATGAAGTCAGTCCAGCCGCAAAATACCAGGCAATCCTTATCTGAACAAGGAATATGACAACCGCAGATGATCATTTTGGCCTTCATAAGTCCTTGTCAGTGAGGTGTAGCCATATTCCTCTAAGCACATTGGTCAAGGAGTCCACGTCTGATTTCCCCATCTCCCTTAAAGGGACACTAAACCCAATTTTTTTCTTTTGTGATTCAGATAGAGCATGCAATTTTAAGCAACTTTTTACTTTACTCCAATTATCAATTTTTCTTTGTTCTCTTGCTATCTTTATTTGAAAAAGAAGGCATCTAAGCTTTTTTTTTGTTCAGACCTCTGGACAGCACTTTTTTATTGGTGGATGAATTTATCCACCAATCAGCAAGGACAACCCAGGTTGTTCATAAAAAATGGGCCGGCATCTAAACTTACATTCTTGCATTTTAAATAAAGATACAAGGAGAATGGAGAAAATTTGATAATAGGAGTAAATTAGAAAGTTGCTTAAAATGTCATGCTCTATCTGAATCACAAAAGAAACAATTTTGGGTTCAGTGTCCCTTTAAGGAGACCTCCCCAGGGTCATAATACAAATGCATAGAGAAAGAGAAGCAGGAGGAGAGAGTTCTCAATTTAGGACTATCATTTGCTCCATCTAAAACTATGAACAAATTTGAGACCCACATTAATATAAAGAAATATGTGAGGAACCTAACCCTCAAACGCTTCTTTTTAAAAAAAAACATTGAGAAATATGCATATAATGAGAGAGCTACTACAAATGTTGACAAATTCGGACACACTAACTTAAAATTGAAGTCTAATTTCTATCCCAAAAATGATAGGGGAAGTAACCTCGAAACTTTTGAAAAAATGGTTTTGACTGATTTAAGAAAAAGTGACAAATTTAAGTATAATCTAAATAGAAAAGATAGAGAGACATTAGAACAACTTCGAAATAACAATGATATCATCTTCAAAATGGTGGATAAAGGAGGGGGCTTGGTGATTATGGACAGTAAAAAGTATAAGACTGAAGCTGAAAGATTACTGAACGATAAAAAAACGTATAGGAAATTGGATCTGGACCCAACTAGCAAGTTTGTGACTAAATTAGTGAGAATTTTAGATAAAGGGAAAGAAATGGGGATTCTAACTGAAAAGGAATATATGTATATTAAACCCCAGTACCCCAGGATCCCAATATTTTATTTTTTGCCTAAAGTGAATAAAAGTTTAGTGAATCCCCCAGGCAGACCCATCGTCTCAGGGATAGATTCCATTACAGCAAATCTCTCTGAGTACGTGGACAAATTTCTGCAGAAGTATGTAGGAAAATTAGATTCCTATTTGAAAGATTCCACTAGTGTTTTAAGAATATTAAAGGAGATTAAATGGGAGGAAGGGTATTTGATGGCCACCTGCAACGTGTCATCCTTGTACACGAATATTAAGCATAATTTAGGTTTAGAAGCTGTAGAATATTTTTTATCTAGAGATGAGGATTTGGAAAAAGATCAGAAGGATTTCATACTAGAAAGCATCCGCTTTATATTAGAACATAATTATTTTTCATTTGACGGTAGCTATTTTTTACAAATTGAGGGTACGGCAATGGGCACGAGGTTCGCACCGAGCTAAGCAAATTTATTTATGGGAGAATGGGAGCAGAGATTTCTCCAGTTTGCTGAGCTCGGTGCGGATCTCGTGCTTTTTAAAAGATATATAGATGATATATTGATTATTTGGCGTGGAAATGAAGAGACCCTTAAACATCTATTTAATACCATGAATAGCAATGATAGAGGCTTGACTTTCATCTACAATATTAATAAGGATAAAATAACATTTCTAGACCTAGATTTAATAGTGGAGAATAAAGAATGTATAACCAAAACTCATTTTAAGCCTACAGATGCCAACAATTACATTCATGCCACAAGGTGCCATTTTCAGAAATGGAAGGATAACATTCCTGTAGGCCAGTGTTTGAGGATTAGGAAAAATCGCTATAAGGTGACTGATTTTGATGAACAAGTGGGAATATTGGAAGATAGGTTCATAGATAGAGGCTACAATGAGAAGAGTATAAAAGCAGCTATGACAAGAGCTAGGAATACAGAGAGAAATTCGCTTCTGGAATATAAAAAGAAAGAAAACGAAAAAATAGATATGATAGATGTGCCCTTTATTACTACATATAGTGTTGACCATGGGGTGATGAAAAGAATATTAAGAAAGCATTGGCACCTAATAAAAAACGATCCAGTGATTGGAGACAAATTGCCCCCTTATCCAAGGATAGTATACAAAAAAACAAGAAATTTTAAAACACTACTGGCCCCTAATGAATTCAAAATAAAAAAGGGAAAATCAACTAAAGACAAAGATTTAAGAGGAGAAGAAATAAGAGGCTTTTACCCATGCACCACTTGTAAAGCCTGCAGAAATGGGATCAAAAAGAAAGATATAGTGGTCCCTGGTATGGACAAAGAATATATGATTAAGGATTCAATTAGGTGCAATAGTAAGGGTGTAGTATATATGTTACAGTGTTCCTGCAAGTTATTTTATATAGGGGAGACCACCAGGATGTTGAGGGATAGGGTGAGGGAACATTTATGGAATATAGAAAAAGGTAAATTGGATACACACCTATATCAACATTTTAGAGATATTCATAAGAACAATATTAAGGATCTCAAATTTTGGGGCATTTGCTTGGTACGTAAAGAATGGAGGGGAGGAAAGTTTGAAAATAAACTTTTAAAAAGGGAAGCAGAATTTATTTATAATTTTAATACCCTCTACCCCAATGGTCTTAATTCAGAACTAGAACTGGCCCCTTTTTATTGTAAATCTTGCACTACCTTTTCTATTGTAAATCTTGTACTGCCTGTTTTTTGCCCCCTTCATGACTTTTATTGCTCTGGATTGTAGGATGATATATATGTATTTTATGGTGAAATGTTTTTAACACCATGAAATGTTTTTTAATATATGTTTTTAATATATATTTTTAATATATATTTTGAATGTATGTTTTTAGTATATATTTTTAATATATATTTTTATTTTCCTTTTTATAGATTGTTTAGAGACACAATGAATTTTATAAGTGTGTAAATGAATTTATGTATTTTAAATGGACATTTTATGTATTTTTTAAGGTATTCTTAAATTAATTATATTTATACATTTTTTGATCTATTTTTGTAAATGTATTATCATGTAATTGTTTGTCATTTGAGAAGCCATCCAAGAAGTGAATACATATATATAAGAGAATTCGGAAAAATTATTTTCGGATGACTCTTGGAGAATGTAAGAAAAAACATGTGCTTTTGTAGCCCCCCTTTTTAACAAACTGCGGGAAGGAAGTGGAAAATTAACAAATTAGGAGTTACAGCTGGGTATTTAATCACACAGATGCAGGGGAGAGGTATCTTGACAAAGACCCATACGGGTTGAAACGCGTAGAGGATTCACCCTGCAAACACAGACCTGCTTCTTTTGCTATCTAAGTGCCCCACGAATTGGGACCGAGGAGAACAGCCAACCCCGCGTACCCTGGTAGTACTGAAGAGCGGAGGTAAATTCGGAGTTTCTCTGGACTGTCAAAAGGCTTGCGCAAGTCTATATTACCTGGAGGTTCCGGATAACAGGAGATACGGAGATTGAAAGCCGCAGTTAAGCGGACGGATTCAGCAGGACGGCTGACAAGTTGAACATCTGACACGCTAAGGAGGCAGGACAGCCCCATTGAGATAAACAGACAAACGGGGTGTTTAGAAAGGTGAGGAATACCGCCCGGTGTATGAGTATATACTGTGAACTTCAAACAGCGTCGGTGATAAATACCGACGACTGATAGACATTTCGATTTGTGAACTTTCGTTTGGAGAGACAATTCACTTCTTATAAACCCTGCTGTAACAGGTCATTTTTTAGAGAAAATTCAGCATTGAGCTATTTTAGATACATAGATTTTTGTATCGAAGCCTTTCCACTTCAACAAAGGGGATAATTTAAAAAGCTATTTGCTGAAGATTTTGTTCTTATTTTTGGTTTCTATGTCCAAATACATTATTGCTTTTTAAGCCAAAACACATTGTTTTTTTGTGGTAGTATGAATGATTGTATGAACAACTATAGTTGGGAATGAGTGATTATTATTTATAAATTTGTTTACTTTTTATCAGGTTGGAGTGTGCAATAAAGTATATGAAAATATATACGGTTTTAGAGTCATTTTAGAGTCATTTCAAATTTGTTTACATTTATTATTGATCATACCTTGAGAGATTAATATATACATATCCACATAACCGCCCGCTTTATGCGCCCACTATACCTATTTCTTTGACAATATTTGTAATTATATACTACCCAGGAAGGGGGTAGTGTTTTTTAGTGAGGCTGTGGTAGTTAAGATTAAGCGCTTCACCTAACTGATTGTTTATAAACTGAACAAGGAATATGACAACCGCAGATGATCATTTTGGCCTTCATTAGTCCTTGTCAGTGAGGTGTAGCCATATTCCTCTAAGCACATTGGTCAAGGAGTCCACGTCTGATTTCCCTATCTCCCTTAAAGGGACACTAAACCCATTTTTTTTCTTTTGTGATTCAGATAGAGCATGCAATTTTAAGCAACTTTTTAATTTACTCCAATTATCAATTTTTCTTGTTCTCTTGCTATCTTTATTTGAAAAAGAAGGCATCTAAGCTTTTTTTTTGTTCAGACCTCTGGACAGCACTTTTTTATTGGTGGATGAATTTATCCACCAATCAGCAAGGACAACCCAGGTTGTTCATAAAAAATGGGCCGGCATCTAAACTTACATTCTTGCATTTCAAATAAAGATACAAAGAGAATGGAGAAAATTTGATAATAGGAGTAAATTAGAAAGTTGCTTAAAATGTCATGCTCTATCTGAATCACAAAAGAAACAATTTGGGTTCAGTGTCCCTTTAAGGAGACCTCCCCAGGGTCATAATACAAATCCATAGAGAAAGAGAAGCACTCTACTAGGAACATACAACAGTTCAGTAGCTTGTTCTATGGTGAATTACCACCTAGGAGCAGTTTCTCTTAGCACAATTGTACTTTTCACAGAGGAGAACTTTCATGATTTATATAATTCTGATCCTGTCAGTCCAACCCCAAAATACCAGACAATCCTCCTCTGAACAAGGAACATGACAACCCCAGATGCTTGTTTCGGCCATCATTGGGCCTTGTCAGTACGGTGGAGCCATTTTGCTTAAATCACATTGGGCAAGGAGACCACGTCTGGTTTCACATCACCATTAGGGAGACTTCCGCAGGGTCATAATACAAATGCATACAGAAAGAGAAGCACTCCATTATTTTCATATATATGTGATAATGTTAATGTAGAATATGTATCTAAATCTTTATATCTATAGGAATAGATATACAGGGAGTGCAGAATTATTAGGCAAATGAGTATTTTGACTACATCATCCTCTTTATGCATGTTGTCTTACTCCAAGCTGTATAGGCTCGAAAGCATACTACCAATTAAGCATATTAGGTGATGTGCATCTCTGTAATGAGAAGGGGTGTGGTCTAATGACATCAACACCCTATATCAGGTGTGCATAATTATTAGGCAACTTCCTTTCCTTTGGCAAAATGGGTCAAAAGAAGGACTTGACAGGCTCAGAAAAGTCAAAAATAGTGAGATATCTTGCAGAGGGATGCAGCACTCTTAAAATTGCAAAGCTTCTGAAGCGTGATCATCGAACAATCAAGCGTTTCATTCAAAATAGTCAACAGGGTCGCAAGAAGCGTGTGGAAAAACCAAGGCGCAAAATAACTGCCCATGAACTGAGAAAAGTCAAGCGTGCAGCTGCCAAGATGCCACTTGCCACCAGTTTGGCCATATTTCAGAGCTGCAACATCACTGGAGTGCCCAAAAGCACAAGGTGTGCAATACTCAGAGACATGGCCAAGGTAAGAAAGGCTGAAAGATGACCACCACTGAACAAGACACACAAGCTGAAACGTCAAGACTGGGCCAAGAAATATCTCAAGACTGATTTTTCTAAGGTTTTATGGACTGATGAAATGAGAGTGAGTCTTGATGGGCCAGATGGATGGGCCCGTGGCTGGATTGGTAAAGGGCAGAGAGCTCCAGTCCGACTCAGACGCCAGCAAGGTGGAGGTGGAGTACTGGTTTGGGCTGGTATCATCAAAGATGAGCTTGTGGGGCCTTTTCGGGTTGAGGATGGAGTCAAGCTCAACTCCCAGTCCTACTGCCAGTTTCTGGAAGACACCTTCTTCAAGCAGTGGTACAGGAAGAAGTCTGCATCCTTCAAGAAAAACATGATTTTCATGCAGGACAATGCTCCATCACACGCGTCCAAGTACTCCACAGCGTGGCTGGCAAGAAAGGGTATAAAAGAAGAAAATCTAATGACATGGCCTCCTTGTTCACCTGATCTGAACCCCATTGAGAACCTGTGGTCCATCATCAAATGTGAGATTTACAAGGAGGGAAAACAGTACACCTCTCTGAACAGTGTCTGGGAGGCTGTGGTTGCTGCTGCACGCAATGTTGATGGTGAACAGATCAAAACACTGACAGAATCCATGGATGGCAGGCTTTTGAGTGTCCTTGCAAAGAAAGGTGGCTATATTGGTCACTGATTTGTTTTTGTTTTGTTTTTGAATGTCAGAAATGTATATTTGTGAATGTTGAGATGTTATATTGGTTTCACTGGTAAAAATAAATAATTTAAATGGGTATATATTTGTTTTTTGTTAAGTTGCCTAATAATTATGCACAGTAATAGTCACCTGCACACACAGATATCCCCCTAAAATAGCTATAACTAAAAACAAACTAAAAACTACTTCCAAAACTATTCAGCTTTGATATTAATGAGTTTTTTGGGTTCATTGAGAACATGGTTGTTGTTCAATAATAAAATTAATCCTCAAAAATATAACTTGCCTAATAATTCTGCACTCCCTGTACAGGTATAGGTATATACAGATACAGTTGTGGTCATAAGTTTACATACCCTGGCAGAATTTATGATTTCTTGGCCATTTTTTAGAGAATACGAACGATAACACAAAAAAATTTCTTTCACTCATGGTTAGTGTTTGGCTGAAGCTATTTATTATCAATAAACTGTGTTTACTCTTTTTAAATCATAATGACAACAGAAACTACCCAAATGACCCTGATCAAAAGTTTACATACCCTGGTGATTTTGGCCTGATAACATGCACACAAGTTGACACAAAGGGGTTTGAATGGCTATTAAAGGTAACCATCCTCACCTGTGATCTGTTTGCTTGTAATTAGTGTGTGTGTGTATAAAAGGTCAATGAGTTTCTGGACTCCTGACAGAACCTTGCATCTTTCATCCAGTGCTGCACTGATGTTTCTGGATTCTGAGTCATGGGGAAAGAAAAAGAATTGTCAAAGGATCTGTGGAAATAGGTAGTTGAACTGTATAAAACAGGAAAGGGATATAAAAAGATATACAAGGAATTGAGAATGCATATCAGCAGTGTTCAAACTCTAATCAAGAAGTGGAAAATGAGGTGTTCTGTTTGATAACCAACTGCATTCATCTTGCCATCAATTTGGACCAAATTTCCTGTGCCTTTGTAGCTCACACATCCCCAAAACATTAGCGATCCACCTCTGTGTTTCACAGTAGGAATGGTGTACCTTTCATCATAGGCCTTGTTGACTCATCTCCAAATGTAGTGTTTATTTTGGTCTCATCACTCCAAATGCTCAATTTTGGTCTCATCACTCCAAATGACTTTGTGCCAGAAGGTTTGAGGCTTGTCTCTGTGCTGTTTGGCGTATTGTAAGCGGGATACTTTGTGGCATTTGCGTAGTAATGGCTTTCTTCTCGCGACTGGACCATGCAGCCCATCTTTCTTCAAGTGCCTCCTTATTGAGCAACTTGAAACAGCCACACAACATGGCCTGTTTTTCACCTGAAGTTATTTGTGGCTTTGTCTTTGCATCCCGAACAATTTTCCTGGCAGTTGTGGCTGAAATTTTAGTTGGTCTACCTGACCATGGTTTGGTTTCAACAGGACCCCTCATTTTCCACTTTTTTATTAGAGTTTGAACACTGCTGATTTGCATTCTCAATTCCTTGGATATCTTTTTATATCCCTTTCCTGTTTTATACAGTTAAACTACCTTTTCCCGCAGATTCTTTGACAATTTCTTTTGCTTTCCCCAGGAGTCCAGAAACTCATTGACCATTTATACACACACACTAATTACAAGTAAACAGATCACAGGTGAGGATGATTACCTTTAATAGCCATTCAAACCCCTTTGTGTCAACTTGTGTGCATGTTATCATGTCAAATCACCAGGGTATGTAAACTTTTGATCAGGGTCATTTGGGTAGTTTCTGTTGTCATTATGATTTAAAAAGAGTGAACACAGTTGATTGATAATAAATGGCTTCAGCCAAACACTAACCATGAGTGAAAGAAAAGTATTTGTGTTATCATTTTCTGCCAGGGTATGTAAAGTTATGAGCACAACTGTATATATATATATATATATATATATATATATATATATATATATATATATATATATATATATATATATATATATATATATATATATATATACAAATATATGTTTACAATAAAAATTACATTGTCCTGTATATGAAAAACATTGGAATGTGAAATATTATTTACTCCTGTCAGATTGGCTCGCAAGCGTTAGTTTTTTTTTCTTCTGCGCTCTCCATTGACTTCTATGGAGAGAATACGCTAACGCCTTCGCAAACATTGCAAAGTCCTTTGGTTAGAGCGCATTCAAACTTTTTACTTTCAACTTGTAATATGTGTGCTGCAACCCGGCACATGCAAAAAGATTACTTCTAGCAAAGTTTACACTTGAACAAGAGTGCTACATAGCACACCGCATGTAATCTAGCCCTGAATGTTTTAAGCCCAGGTACTGGTGAATAGACAAAAACCCTCTGAGGCCAGTTTAATTTTATTTGTATTATTTTTATTTAGTATTCTGCAATGAGAGCCTGTGTAGATAGATACTTGGGATTAAGAGGTTATTTGGGTTTATGGCTTGTGTTGGGAAAATCACAGATTGAAAGAGTCACTTGGGCAATATCTATTGAAGGGATTTGAATAATATCAATCTAGATTTTGTATTATACTAGAATGAAGGTCAAGGTAGGTGATTACATTGGCATAATTAACAATTGCATAATTAAAAGACAATGAAAATGAATGTTTTCTCCCATTTCCCACCCCCCTGTATCATGTGACAGTCATCAGCCAATCACAGACTAGTATAAGTAACCCTGAGAGTTTGTGCAAATGCTAAGTAGGAGCTTGTTCCCCAGAAAGTATGCATATAAAAAGACTATGCAAAATTGGTTAATGAATGTAAATTGAAAAGTGTCTTAAAATTGCATGCTTTTTCTGAATCATAAAACTTTATTTCGACTTAAGTGTCCATTTAAACCAATATGTGTTTGATACAACGTTTTTTAACCATTATACTTTACAATTGAACTTCAGGTGTGCTAATCCGTTGAGTGCAAATTTTGTTAAGCACAAATTTGCCCATTTGCAGGACCGCAATAATTGACCAGCCATTACAAGTGGTAGCAATTGGCGCTCCGAAAATTAACCAGAGATCAGATATCTGGTTTATTTTCTAAAAGTGCCCCAAATGCTCTTAAAATAGATGGCATTATAGTTTTTTTATTTTAAAAAAATGTAGCATTTATGTTGAAATAATTTTTATTAGGGAAGAATATGATCACACTGAATCAATAATTACACAGGTATGTCATGTACAAATTCTATACTAATTATTCGTAGTCTCCTATACAAACATTGTAACACAACATTACCTGACCAAAAATTTGAAGAATAATTTCACTGTGTTCAGATTCCTCTCCAAATTTAATAAGAAAAAATGAAATAGTGAGAAAGAAATAGAGTAAGAGGGAAATAAAAAGAAAATTTGAATAAAAGGTGGGTAAGAAATAGATAAGATTAAGATAGATGCTTATCTTATTGTTTTTTTTATGTTTAGTGTTCTTCTGCAAGACCACCGGATCCTCTTCCTTATCTCTGTCACTGTCAAATAAGCTTCCCCTTTCCCCCCTCAACTCTAGATCCCAATGTTCTACCGTCACTCGTTTGTCTTGTACATTATACAATAAAACCATGTTTTTTGAAAAGTTGCCTGTGTGTCCTGTATGTGTGCTGCTTGTTCATACATACATCTCATACATCTGATCTTATTAACAATCTCTTCTTTTGTGGGCGATCCTACTTTCCAATGACGTGCGATACATATTCTCGCTGCTGTACAAACTATTCTTATAAATTGATTTATATGTTTATTAAATTTCTTGTTATATTCATGGAGTAGTGCCTGAGGTAGTGTCAGTCGTATTGGTTCCTCTAAGATGGAGATAAGAAGGCTAGAGAGATCTTCCCAAACATCCCTAGAGTGGGGATAGTCCCACCACATATGTTTATATGTACCTACTGCTCCACAATCTTTATAGCAAAGACTGGAGCCATTGATTACTGTATGTGATGTAATAACTGGTGATATAGTTTTGTAGCAATTTTCGATCATGTCAGCACTTAAGAGTCCCCTACATGAGTTATATAATAATTGGTTCCACTCCTCTCCATTTATTTCCATTTCTAAGTCTAATTCCCATTTATTATACAATGATGGATCAATTATATTTGCCCTTTGAATAATTAAATAGAGTTGTGATATTGCTTTTTTTGGCCTCTTGCCTATTCTACAAAAAAATTCTAATTGTGTCGAAGTCCCGTCTATTGACTTTGACAAGAATGTGCGTGTGTTGGATGATAATTGTAAATATTGGTACCAGTATAATTTAAGTGGGTTAATTTTTTTTGTAGCTTGGTATATGGCATGATTTTCCCTTTTTCTAGTTCGTCTGCTATCCGGTACAGGCCTTTATTCTCCCATTTAGCTAATACAGAGGGTGGAATAACTGTTATTACACAATTTAGTGGCGTATGGGGGGAATTAGCGGGAAGAAGAGACAAGGTTTTTGTTACTTTAGCCCATTGTGTGTACATGTGTGTCGTTACTGGGGATGTCGTATGTATTTTAGTAGTCCCCCTGTGATTACCCCAGATTACCATTGGGGTAGTGAGACCATTGATATCTGTTTCCATCTTAACCCATCTTATCCTTTCCTCCTTATTGGTTACTACAACCGTCAGTGCCAGTCTAGCAGCCTGATAATAGTGTTTTAGATTGGGTATTCCCATGCCTCCCAGTCGTCTATGTTTAGTGAATATGTTCTGTGATATTCTTGCTTTTTTGTTGTTTCTTAAAAATGTATTAATCATAGATTGAGCTTCTTTCAGATCTCTGAAGGGGATCTTTATTAGTAGAGCTCTTAATAAATAAAGAATCTTGGGAAGCACCATCATCTTGATGGTTGATATACGTCCGTATCAAGAGAATCGATATTGGACCCATTTTAGAAAATCCTGTCTAATGTTTTTCAACAGTGGGTTATAATTAGCTTTATAAAGAACTGAGGAATGTTTGGTTAATTTAATCCCCAGGTACAAAATGTAGCATTTATGGGAACTGCGTGTTCCCAGTAAATATATAGGTATATGAGTATACCTATTTATTCATGAGTTAAAATGTGTATATACACATTTTAACACATACATATATATGCATATAGTAATATACATATACATTTACTAACTGCTGCCATCATTGCACTACTTATCCCCTTTGTTGCTCAAGGTTCTGATGCCGTCTGTGATGGCATCAGAACAAGGCTCTTATAGTATAGGAGCCTATGGAAGCACACTCTCATGAGCGCAATTATTCCCAGCAGTGTCTTACCTTGTTTTATAATAATAATGTAAGAAGGAATATTTATTTTGATAGTTCCCAGGCAAACAACTGAATTGAATGCTTACATCACAAGTCCTTTAGCAAAATTGGAACTAGAATTTATTTTTGACAGTGTTTTGATATACGCTAGAATTGTAAATCCTAAAAAAGAATTGTACTTCTAAAAGAAAATAATTGAATTGTATTTCCAAGTAACAAAAATGTAATTCTGAAAAATAAGATTGTACTTCCAAGAAAAAAAAGGATTGTATTTGTAAATAAAGATTTGTATTTAAAAAAAATGGTTAGATTACAAGTGTTGCGATACGGCTATACCGCTGAGAAATTGTCCATTGCGCGTGGAATGGCCAGTAATGCATATTACGAATTGCGGCGGTATAGCTGTACCGCAAGCATTTTAGCCTGTAACCAACGTCCATTCCGCACTCAAAAAAATTACGTTTGAGTGCGGGATTTTCCATAGCGTAATATTACAGGTTGTGCAGTCCGGCTAAAATACTTGCGTTACAGCCTATACCGACACAATCCATTTTGCCATCTAAGAGCAAAACTCATAACTAAAATGTTACAAACACTAACACCCATAAACTTCCTATTAACCCCTAAACCGCCACCCTCCCGCATCACAAACACTATATTAAACCTATTAACCCCTAATCTGCCGCCCACCCACATCACAACTATTAAATAAACCTATTAACCCTTAAACTGCGGGCCCGCCACATCGCCAACACTATAATAAAGTATGTTGAAAAAAAGAAATCCACTGAAGATATCCTGTAGGGAGCGCCTTACAAAAAAATGTAGAAAAATGTGATGTGTCTGCAATCTATGATGCTAATATGCCAAATAAAACAAAATCATAACGTATAAATATCTGAATACATATGGTGGATATCAGAATGTCCAAAAATATGTGCAAACTAATAAGAAAATTCTCATAAAAAACAAAAGCAAATAACAAAAAACAAAAAATAAAATAAAAAATATATGTCCCAATTGTTATGTATGTGATGTGTGATGAATCCAATCCAGAAGGGAAAGAAGTCAGATCCAGGCTACTCCACTGGAAAACCTGATGCTGGAGGTCATCTGTGCTGAATAGAAAAGAGAAAACAGGGTAGAACTTCTGGGCGGCAGCCATGATAGGTCGTGTTGTTGTCTGCTGTTCCAGTTTTCCCATAATATCCGCAAAATATCACTAGTTCCAGCTACCATCCTAACTCTAAACAGTGGATATCTGTTCATAGATAAACACATCACCCAAATTATGTCTTTTTCTTGGGGATTGCTGCCTGCTACAACGATCCAGAGCTAACTCTGAGGTTGCGGCTTTATTTCTAACCCCCCAGTGGTATACCCTCGGGTTACTGCTGTCACATAGGGCCTGTGTGCTCTACTACAACCTAAGATTGTATGTACCCTGTACCTGCTCTAACCTCTCCGGGTATGGAGCCTAATGCCTGCATGTTAGAGGAACTACATACTCTGCTTACCCACTACCAAAATAAGTTTGCAGAGGCCCTGCAGGCCCCGTTCAACCCACCTTTGGAAGTATGCCACCTTGAGGACATGGGAGATGCTGGAGTCACTGACGAGTGGTGTGTTCACATCGAGGTCAGGGAGCCCAGACATCAACTAGTAACTGCATCACAAGGTTTACCACTATGCAGTGTGATGGGCATTGAGGCAGAACAACCGTGTGCTGAACTTCACAGTGAGCCGTCTTACCTACAGTAGTCTATGAATCAACATGGGACGGGGATTCTGGAGGCCCCTGTGATTCCTGACTAACCATCCATCACCGGAAGGACAGAGGGGAGTCCCAGGAGAAGTTTCTCCTCTTTGTCCAGCATCGAGATAGGGAGATCAGGGGAGACTACACTTTTTGAGATGCAGACGCAGCTCCCTACTCCTCTGCACCAATTCAGGACCATTCCTGATAGCATCACGGCGCTAATAACCTCCAACTCCCACCTGCATACAGTAAAAGCCTATTCCCTCTTATCTTGCAATGCCTACCTTGTGCGATGGCCTTTCTATTGCCTTGAGGCCCCCTGCTCGCTGGTGGCTGTGAGAGCTGGAGTCGGGTAGAGAGCTGGACTATAGACGGTCTGATTTGAGCCCATCAGCGACTACCAAGTCCATCAGACCCTGGGGAAAGCCCTATAATGATACCCGCAATGGTTAAACTGCTTGCACACTTATAACAGGTTTGACGTACAATTGTGGCTCTGTAATATAGTGTAGTGTTCTGTTGGACTGGTGCATATTGTTAGACTGCCCTTTACCTGTTATTACACAGTTCATTATGGTCATCAGAGACGCTATTGCACTACCTGTTTGTGGGACCTTGTCCACCTCGGTTTGTACCCAGCCTCCTAATCTTAACCACTAAGTCCACATTAGTTTGATGATTATCAATGGGACATATGGGTCAATGTCCCCCTAGTACAAAGCAACATGTTTCTTTTATTTTTTTTTTCACTCTATGTTGTTAATGGGCCTGCGAGTCCTAATTTAGATAAAATTCTGCACCACTGCAATGGGTCTTTACCAACCCATCACTATACTCGAGGGGAACCTAAAATGTTTCCAGTTGTTTTGCACTTAATTTTACATATACGGTTTATATATGCTTTTATATTTCACTGTTTGTTTATATTCATAGCCCTAGGAGTTCAAGAGTGGCACAATATGATCCACTACTACTCTATACACCCTACCAAGCTCCCCAATGGGTAACTGCTACAGGTCATGGTCTATTATCTTCTTTCTGGGGAATCTACATTTGTTAGACATAATGTTTATGCACAAGGGTTTACTATACTAAAAATAAATATAAAATCTGAGGTTACCATACTGAGACCCAAGAGCGGTCTCCTCATTCCATTATTCCCTTCCTTCCATTCATTTATGTTCCTACATTTAAGGTCCAAGAGTGGCCTTCTAGATTTGTTATGGAAGGTTTCCTTATAATTAGGCAATATGCATTAATTCTGCCACTTATCACTGTTAACAATTCCTCTCATTGAGCTGTGTACAGGGTACAACTTATCATTGTACATCAGAGTCAGACTGTAAATTCTTTCTGTGTTAAATGGTAATTTACTCCATTATACCCTTCCTTACACTCATTTATGTTTCTACATTTAAGGTCCAAGAGCAACCTTCTAGGTTTGTTATGGAAGGTTTCCCTATAATCAGGCACTATGTATTAATTCAGCCACGTATCACTGTTAACTATTCCTCTTGTTGAGCTGTGTATAAGGTACAACTTATTACTATACAACAGTCAGACTTTTTTTGAGTTATATGGCAATTTATTTTGTATACTGCAACTGCTTGTATGTCTGATTTAAGTACCTCAATAAAAATATAAAAAAAAAAAAAAAAGAGAAAACAGGGGCGCCTCGTAATATGTTTCGTGTATAGTGTGCTTGGTAAGAAAAGAAGTGATACACTCACAAGATAGATTGCACCCATCCTTAGCCTGCCTTTTTGCACCCATTCTAGGACGGGCGCCAAATATCTTGTAAGTGTATCACTTATTTTCTTACCAAGCACACTATACACGAAACACTTTACGAGGCTCCCCTGTTTTCTCTTTACTATAATAAAGTATTAACCCCTAAACCTCGAGCCCCCACATCGTAACTAATAAACTAAACCCATTATCCACTAAACCGCCAGCCCCCCACATTGTAACTACTAAACTAAACCTATTAACCACTAAACCGCTGGGCCACCACACTGCAAAACACTAAATTAAACTATTAACCCATAAACTTAACATCCCTCTAACTTTAAATTAAAATTACAATATAACTATCTTTAAATAAATAAAAACTTACCTGAGAAATAAAAAAAACCTAAGTTTAAACGATAAATTAATCTAACATAACTAGTCTAATAAAATAAAAAAAACTACCAATTAAAAATCCTAAATTACATGATTAAAAAAAAACTAAAACTACGAAAAAATAAAAAAAACATAAATTAGAAATTTTAAAAAAACTAAAATTACGAAAAAATCAAATCAGCTAATAGGATTTCAGAAGCTCTCATCCTATTGGCTGATTTGAATAGGAATGCAAGGTACGCCATTTTGAAATGGGTACATTGCAATCAACTTTAGTGTACAGCGGTGATCGTATGAAGAGAACGCTCCGCGCAGGATGTCATTGCCGTCCAGGATAGCTCCGCTCTGCTGAAATGAAGATAAAAGACGTCCCCAAGATGGATGTAGGTGTCGCCGCCTGGATGAAGACTTCTCGCTGCCTTGATGAGGATTGATGACCGGACTTCAGGAACCGTGAGTAGATTTTATGGGGTTAGTGATAGGGGTTTTTTTTTTTTTTTTGTTTTTTTTTTTTTTTTTTAGATTAGGGTTTTTGGGCAGTGTAAAATAACTGAATGCCCTTTTAAGGGCAATGCCCATACAAATGCCCCTTTAGGGGCTATGGGTTGCTTGGGACTTTTTTAGACTTATGTTTTTATTTTGGGGGGGTTGGTTGGGGGGACTTTGTATTTTTTTCTAGGTAAAAGAGCTGTTTTCTAGGCAAAAAAAGGCCATTTTAAGGGCTATTGGTAGTTTATTGTAGGTTGGGGGTGTTTTAATTTGGGGGGGTTATTTTTATAGGGCTATTAGATAAGGTGTAATTGTTTTTATTTTTGATAATTTTGTTTATTATTTTTTGCAATCTTAGAGTTTTTTATTTTTTGTAATTTTAGTGTTTATTATTTTTTGTAATCTTAGATTTTTTTTTTTTTTTTTCGTAGTATTAGGTTTTTTTAAATTTGTAATTTATATTTTTTAATTTGTAGTTTATTTTATTTTATTAGAATAGTTATGTTAGGTTAATTTATAATTTAGTTTTTTATTTATTTCACAGGTAAGTTTTCATTTATTTAAATATAGTTATATTGTAACTTTTAATTTAAAGTTAGGGGGTTGTTAGGTTTAGGGGTTAATAGGTTTAGTTTAGTAGTTACAATGTGGGGGGCTGGAGGTTTAGGGGTTAATAGGTTTATTTAGTGTTTGCTTTGTCAGGGAGCAGTGGTTTAGGGGTTAATAACTTTATTTAGTGTCAACGATGTCGGGGGCAGCGGACTTAGGGTGTTTAGACTAGGGGTTTATGCTAGGGTGTTTAATTGTAACTTTTGTTCCCCCATAGACATCAATGGGGTTGTGTTAAGGTGATCGCCATTCCGTGATCACAGGTGTTACATTTTTTTATAACACTTTCTCCCCATTGATGTCTATGGGGAAAGCGTGTACGAGCATGTAAACTCAGTGGTTGGCTTTTGTGCAATATGGAGCTTAACGCACCATATGGCACAGCACAAGAAGGCTTTTCAGTAACTCGTAATGGCAGCGCTATGGAAAGTGCAATAATGCATTTTTTGCATTATTTTCACACCCTGTTTAGCGCAAAACTCATAATCTAGGTGAATGTATTTTAAAAAAATAAAATAGTATTTGTGAATTTAGATTTGTAGTTGTCACAATGTATGTACAATGGTAAATAATCACACATGCTTGGCTTTTTGACAGTAATCTTATTCCATATGCAAAGGGTATTAACATATATATATACATACATAGACATGTCTATATATGTGTGTGTATATATAAATATATATATATGTGTGTGTGTGTACATATGCAGTATGTGTATGTTTTTCTGTATATGTACTGTACATATTTCACATTTCAATGTTCTTCACTTGCAGGACAATGTTTATTGTAAATACATATTTGTATTTATATATATATATATATATATATATATATATATATATATATATATATATATATATATACACACAGTATTTATCTATATATTCCTATACCATATATACCTTTACCTGTATATCTATTCCTATAGATACAGTCGTATGCAAAAGTTTAGGCACCCCTGACAATTTTCATGATTTTCATTTATAAATAATTGGGTGTTAGGATCAGCAATTTTATTTTGATCTATCAAATAACTGAAGGACACAGTAATATTCCAGTAGTGAAATGAGGGCTATTTGATTAACAGAAAATGTGCAATATGCATCAAAACAAAATTAGACAGGTGCATAAATTTGGGCACCCTTGTCATTTTGTTGATTTGAATACCTGTAACTACCTAGAACTGATTAATTGGAACACACAATTGGTTTGGTGAGCCCATTAAGCCTTGAACTTTATAGACATGTGCATCCAATCATGAGAAAAGGTATTTAAGGTGGCCAATTGCAAGTTGTTGTTCTCTTTGACTCTCCTCTGAAGAGTGGCAACACGGGGGCCTCAAAACAACTCTCAAATTACCTGAAAACAAAGATTGTTCAACATTATGGTTTAGGGGAAGGCTACAAAAAGCTATTGCAGAGATTTAAGCTGTCAGTGTCCACTGTGAGGAACATAGTGAGGAAATGGAAGACCACAGGTTCAGTTCTTGTTAAGGCCAGAAGTAAAATATTGGAGAGGCAAAGGCAAATGATGGTGAGAACAGTTTTAAATACAATAAATAGATAGATAAAAAAAGATGATAGATAGATAGATAGATAGAAGGATTGACAGATAGACAAATGCTTCATAACTACTGTTTCTGGTGAACCTGAAGGCTCGCATGGAAACAGGGGCATGAAGTTCCATTCTGAGCTTAATAATTCGGCCCCTATGTATGTATATATGTGCATTCATTTGTTTTTATGTTTATGTGTGTATATGTATATACATTCATATATACACATATAAATACATATACACAAATGTATATGAAAGTGCAGGGCTCCAGATTAGCCTGGAACGTCTTAAGTGTTAAGGTTTCAGGGAGGAGGAGTGTGTGTGGAGCTGAGTGTTAGATTTGCAACAATGTTGCAGATCTAAGGGAGGGGTCTCTACTCACAGATAAGAAGGGGATTCTGGGAGTTTGAGGTCATCTTTCTCTTCAGAAACATCACAGATCTTCACGTAGCTGAGAGATTTCATTGCTTCATTATGGATAGGTCTCGCAGATCTTCTCTCCCTCCACTGCGGTTCAGGGATGGGGCTTCATCTCCGGGGTGCAGGACACCTGAGAGATAAGTGATCTTGATATAGTACCTCCTTCACCTAGGTCTCAAGGGCCCTCTCTGAGGCTAGGCCATTGTTCCCTCCAAACTAATCCACCCACTAATGTCCCTAGGGGCAGAACTGACCACCAAGGAAAGGCAGGGGCAGAGTGTAGGGCCTCAGATGAGGCAATGGGCTCTGGGGTAGGAGGGGTGGAGCCAGTTGGGATGGGGCCTAACCCCGGGCCTAGTACTAACCAGGTCTCCTCTGAGGCTGGTTTAGCAGGCCTCACTGGTCTAGGACTCGGCCCAGTAAATTTGGGGGCTCTGCAGGAGGGACAGCTAGCGACGGTATGGTCGCTGGTGCAGTCCCTCACTGCAGTTTTAGGCCCGGTTTTCGGAGGCCCTGGGGCCGCATCCGGCCTTGGGCCTGGTCCGGTGCCTGGACCCGTGTCGGGTTCTGGAGCTTCATTGCCTATTGCTGCACCCTCACTGCGTGTTTCTGAGGCCGGATGGCCTTCCATGGGCGCTCGCCTGCAGCGGTGGGCCTACTCGAGGGCCTACCCCACAGGCGGCGACGGAACCTACCGCAACACTACTACCTGTTGAGGTCCCACCTGGCACACCTAATGTGGATCCTAGCCTGGCGGTCGGGCATCCGTCACATGGCCCGCTACTTACCAATGCCGCTGATGCGGCAGGGCCCTCTCTCTTGGTCCTGGCCGCGGCCCTGCCCACTTATGGTTATCTGGCGGACGGGACTTCCGGTCGGGGCCAGAGCAGAGGATGGTTGAGCTCAGCCCGGAGAGGAGCGAAACAAAGCGCTCTCTCCGCATCCCTATCTCCTCAAGCGGCAACGCGGTAGTACCCGCCAACATTGCGCAGGGTGAGCGCCTAGTCTTGCAGGCGAACAAGAGGAAGTCAGTGCTAGAGGGGGATTCCTTTTCCTTTACCATGCATTCGCTATTTGAGCACCTCAAATCGAAGATGGTGAAGAAAATCCAGAATAAAAAATATGTCAATATTTTTGAGCTTTCAGCTGAGGCTCAAAAGCAAAAGGAGATGGCTGAGGATGGGACGGGGCCTAAAAAGCTTAAAAGGCCTGACTCTAATGAGGAATGAGTGAGCTGCTTCAGGGTGCTGGCTTCCTGCTATTTAGCGAGGTAGCTGGATCAAGGGGCAGACATCCTTAAAGGGACAGTATACTGTAAAATAGTTTTTCCCTTAATGTGTTTACAATTGCTTTTTATACCAACTGCAGAGTAAAAAATTTATGAAAATTAGCTTTTTAAGGTTTATTTGTGTATATTAAAGCTCTGATTTTGTGTTTTGAAGCCACAGCCTAATAAAATAGGTTGAGCTTGTAGGTATAATCAGATCTCATTACTGTATCACATTGTGCACATATACCTGCTTCTTTATCTTATATCTGTCCTTAAAACAATCACCAATACTTTGAGAGAACAATGGAAAATCAACATTTTATTACCTTATCTCTGCTTTATCACACTGGGAGTGTAATTTCTTCTGCTGGCTGTGTTTACAAAGCTTATCTATAGCTGGTACGCGCGGCCACAAACTTTTAGAATAGGTGGGGATACCACATGCTAAATTAACAATTTCAAATGCCAATATAAGGGTAAAGGAGCTACTTGTAAACAATTTAATACACTCCAGCAGGTAAAGTGGATCATTGGGAACAAATTAAAGGGGAGAAAATTTTTGAGTAAACTGTCCCTTTAAATATCAGGACACAATTGAGAGGGTGTACAAATGCCATAAGGAAGGTGCTTGGAGGGACTATGACATGGGGTATCGCAGGAAAATGGCGGCAAACCCTGCCCTCTCCTTTGGCGCCATCGAAATGTCATTACGGTCGAGGTTGGGGCCGGAGGTGGCAGCCGCCCCTCCGCCTGCAGCGGGTAATCAGCCCTTTCGGATGTGACTTAAGGACTGCAGAAAGGGATGGGAGTGTTGGAAGTACCAGGAAAAGGAGTGTGAGAAAGGAAACGCCTGTTCCTTTTGGCATGTCTGTCGATATTGCGGGGGACAGCATCTGGGTACCGAATGCTCAAAGAAGCGGGACCCGCCCGGTGAGCGTGGGGTGGAAAGTCGACAGCAGCTGGGAAGGGCACCCACCCCGTTGAGGGTGGACGTCCTTGAAACATGGCTAGCAGGGTATCCGGACCAGGCAGCGGCAGGCTTGTTGCTGGCTGGTCTAAGGGTGGGTTTCCTTATCCCGGTGGGGGGCTGGGTGGAAGGATCGCGATTGCATCATAATTTAAAATCCGCATACCAGTTCCCAGAAGTGGTAAAGGAAAAATTGGAAAAAGAGGTCAGCCTGGGGCGCATGGTGGGCCCTTTCGCGCAACCACCGATAGAGGGTTTGGTCGTGTCACCTTTGGGGGTGGTCCCGAAGAGGGAAAAGGGTAAATTTTGTCTAATTCAACACCTTTCGTTTCCGTAAGGGAGTTCAGTGAATGATGCGATTTCACTCGAGCTTAGCTCGGTCCAGTATCAATAATTTGAATCGGCGGTGGGCATTGTCTGAAGGGCAGGAGTGGGAGTACTAATGGCGAAGCTGGACATAGAGTAAGCCTTTAGGCTCCACCCCATCAACCCAGACTCATTTAGGCTGATGGGCTGCTGCTTCGGGGGGGAATGCTACGTGGACAAGTGCCTCCCTATGGACTGCTCAATTTCATGCGCTTATTTCGAGGCATTTAATTCCTTCCTCCACTGGGAAGTATCATAGTACACGGGATCAGGTAATATCGCCCATTATTTGGACAATTTCCTGCTGGAAGGGGCACCGAATTCCGCCCAATGTGAACAGATAATGTTCACATTGGTGAACCTCATGAGTGAGTTTGGGGTGCCGCTGGCTGTGGACAAATCGGAGGGCCCGTGTACGCGGTTGACTTTCCTGGGCATTGAGATAGACTCTGTAGCGGAGCTCTGTCGCCTGCCCGAGGATAAGCTGGAACGGTTAGGGGATACGGTAAAGAGGAATAGAAGAGCCCAATCTATGTCAGTACGGGAGCTCCAGACCTTGTTGGGGCTTTTGAACTTCACTGGGAGAGTCATTCCAATGGGGCGGGTTTTCAACTGAAGGATGGAGGTGCACCTGGGGGGCTCTAAGCCTCAGAAAGCAAGAATTCCCATCTCTGAGATGAGGGAAGACTTGGAGGTATGGGAAATATTTCTCAGCAAGTACAATGGAGTTTGCATTTGGAAAAAGTCTGCGAAATCAAACCAATCGCTCCACCTGTTTACGGATGCAGCGGGTTCTGGAGGATTTGGGGCGATTCTGGAAGGGGATTGGAGTGTGGAGGCATGGCCCGCGAATTGGGTACAAGCCGGTCTGACCAGGAATCTGTGCTTCCTGGAACTCTTCCCCATAATAGTGGCAGTAGACCTGTGGGCAGAGAGATTAGCTGATAGGGCAGTGATTTTCTGGTGCGATAATCTGAGCGTAGTTTATTCTATAAATCGTTTGTCGGCGACCTCCCCGGGGGTGGTTAGGCTGCTCAGGCATTTAGTGCTGCTTTGCCTGGAGTATAATATTCATTTTGCAGCGAAGCATGTGCCAGGGGTGAAGAATGTCATGGCGGACGCGCTGTCTAGGGGGAAGTGGGAGATATTCAGGAAGGTGGCTCCTAGAGCATCCCCTCATGGCACGCCTTTCCCTTCTTATCTCTGGCAGCTCGGCTTCCCTGGGAATCCGTCTTCCCGCTAGTCCAGGCCTCATTGGCTCCAGCAATGTGGAGGGTGTATGTGAGGCATTGGAATGAGTGGCAATCATTCTGCAGGAGCAAACAGATATTGGGCTTTGCGGTGTTCCTAAAAAGAGACAATAGGGAGCCCATTACTATGCCTTGCCTTATTAAGTTACTGCAAGTGTTGGATGAGGTTTGCAGGGACCCATACGAGGCTTCGCTGTTTAGGGCAGCTTTTGCATTGGCCTTTCACGGGGCTTTGCAAATTGGGGAACTTGTTTCCCCATTGGGCAAAGAACCGCAGGCCAGGGTACAGTACCAGCACGTCAGGCTGTCCGGGGGGTCGGTGCGTTTATTCATACCAAGGTCAAAGATGGACCAGGAAGGGAAAGGAGTCTGGTTGCATCTCCCAAAATTGGGGGATTGCAGGGCATGCCCGGTGGTATTGTTGAACACATTCTTGGTGGGGGGCAGCCCTTTCCTGATACATCAGAACGTGCTAAGGTTAACTAAATTTCAATTTAGCAGGGTGTTAACGAAAGCAGCAGCAAAGGCCAGGTTGGATTCGGAGCGCATAGCACTGCATTCATTCAGGGTAGGTGCGGCAACCTCTGCAGCAGCCTTGGGATGGTCAACGGATAGGATCAAGGCTCTGGGGCGATGGCGTTCACAGCGCTATAAAACATACGTTAGGCCTCTTGAGGACTATTCCCAGTGATATGGTATGGGGATTGCTGGGGGATAGGGTTGCAGTCGGGGGTGTGAAAGGGGGGTCTTTTTGTGTTTTTAACATGTTGCTGTATCTTTACAGGTAAGGGCAGGGCCCCAAAAAAGATCTGGATCATCGGCCATTCATTTGTTCATTGGGCCTCGATCAGAGCCTTATCAGTCCCGGATGGGAGCCAGCTCGGCTTTCACCCCTCCCAGGCATCCGTCAGGTGGCTAGGGTGCAGAGGATTATGCTGGCAGGAGTTTCCGGTGCTAATCCAGGAGGCTCACCGGAGGTGGGGTCATCTAGACATTTTGGTCTTACGTCTAGGGAGCAATGATCTAGGAGTTTTGCCTACCCTTGAGTTAATTAATATCATGGGGGCCAATATTAGATGGCTGCATGCTTGGTTGCCTGGTCTGAAAGTGGGGTGGTCGTACATCATTCCCAGATTGCACTGGAGACATATGGCAAGTCATAAAGCAGCATTTGGGGTCCGAAAAAAGATAAATAGGGATGTAGGCAAGGTAGTTTCAGATTTGGGAGGTTTTGTTGTGAGGCACTTTGACAAAAAAACCCTAGGTTGAGTTATCCTGCAGTTAGTGTTGGCGGCAAGAATATGTCAGGACAGTTATCTTCTTGTGGCAGACGGTAGCACCCCAGGCGGCAGATAGAAAGCGGGGCAGAGAGACGGCCATTGCAGGGGGTGTGACGTACTCAGGCGCGTGCTTGGGGAAAGCGCCTCCTGGGTTGCGGAGGGCCGAACAGCTCGAGTATTTATCCTTCTATCTGGTAACGCATTGTAGCCGGGCTCTGCTTTGTTTCATTTGCCTGGGGGGCTGCTTCCCGCATCACATGGGTTTATATAGAGTTAGACATTGCCGCTCAACTGTTTAATTAAAGTTGAGTTATAGTCATTTACCCGTACTTAGGTAAATGAGAAAAAGTTAAGAGTTTGGAGAAGGCCTTGATGCTTTAGAATAAATCATACAAGGAGTGCCTCTTGTTAATAAAATTGACCTACATGGTCTTACCTCCATCTGGTTGTCGTGTCATTATTTATGTATTATAGTTAAGTATTGAATTTAGATGCTGCACCCACACAATATTGAGCCTTTAAGCCCCTTATGAAAGTGAAGGGCTCCAGATTAGCCTGGAACGTCTTAAGGGTTAAGGTTTTAGGGAGGAGGAGTGTGAGTGGAGCTGAGTGTTAGATTTGCAACACTGTTGCAGATCTAAGGGAGGGGTCTCTACTCACAGATAAGAAGCGGATTCTGGAAGTTTGAGGCCCTCTTTCTCTTCAGAAACATCACGGATCTTCACCCACGCACCCAACCCTTTGCAGAGGCAATAAATTAGTAGTAATTAATTAATAGTTAGTCCTCCCTGGGGCCGGACAGGGTTAGTCAACCTATAGTCTTTGGGTAAGTCCAGGGCATGTAATGATTTTCAGCTCCCCCAGTGGCATCTTGGTGTTCGCCTGGATGGGCTGGGGGTCCAATAAGGTTTGAGCATTGTTACACCCTAAAGGCGGGCGGTAGCATCCCAGGCAGCAGATAGAAAGCGGGGAGGAGTGACGGCCATTGCAGGGGGCATGACGTACTCAGGCGTGTGCTTGGGCACATGTGTATTTATACTTTGCAGCCCGTTCTCAACTCAAATACTTGAAAACATGAAAAATAATTTTTAATCAATTGTAATATTACTGTGTATGTAATGTAAATATTTTACATTCCAAAGTCCTTCACATAGAGGAAAATGTTCTATGTATTTTTAGATAGATATTTATATATATATATATATATATATATATATATATATATATATATATATATATATATATATATATATTTATATATATATATATATATATATTTATATATATATATATATATATATATTACAAAAATAAATAAATATATAGAATATATGTTTTAAAATAAATAAATAAAAATCTTCTATGTGAAGAACATTGGAAGGTGAAATATTCATAACTACCTTTGGGCGAGAGTAGTTGGTCTAATGTTGGCCAGATTAGTGTAGAGCTATGAATTGTAGTTGTTTTTAGTTTGCACGTTCCATTGAAGTCTGCGGGATATATATATAAATATATATATGTGTTTGTGTATTTATATATACATATATAAATACATATAAATATATATATATATATATATATATATATATATATATATATATATATATATACATACATACATATACACACATTTGAGCCCTTTCCGTTCAAATACCTTTTAACATTTTTTATTTACTATAATGTGTTTTTCTGTGTTTTTAATATATATATTAATTTTATTTTTAAATATTTTCTTTCTCTATTTAGCTATATATATCTATACCTATATATATATACCTATTGTATATATATATATAGAACATTTAATCCTGTGTGAAGAACATTGGAATATAAAATAATTGCAGTAAGTACATATTTAAATGTTAAAACACATTATAAAATATTAAAATAGATTTTATATATATATATATATATATATATATATATATACAGCACATAAAAAGTCTGGCACCCTCTTATTGCAAGCACACAGCTAGATTAAAAGTAAATGAAGAGTGGTGTTACAGCATTTTGCCAAATGGTGATAGTCCCAGGACCATGTCAACCTACAGCCGCACACAACACACAATGTATGCTGGCGAACCAGCAAACCGCCATAGACTTCAATAGGCAGGCGAATTTTAAAACCCACAGGGACTCTTTCTGGCCACAATAGTGATGGAAAAGTTGTTTCAAGGGGACTAACACCTGGACTGTGGCATGCCGTAGGGGGATCCATGGCAAAACTCCCATGGAAAATGACATAGTTGATGCAGAGTCTGGTTTTAATCCATAAAGGGCATAAATCACCTAACATTCCTAAATTGTTTGGAATAACGTGCTTTAAAACATCAGGTATGATGTTGTATCGATCAGGTAGTGTAAGGGTTACGCCTGCTTCACAGTGCACAATGTAGGTGATATACCTGCACTGACTATGCTTTGCAGACCAGGTATCAGTGGTCAGATGGACCCTTGCCCCAACACTGTGTGCCAGACATGCCATTATAGCAGACTTATATGGCTTTGGCGTTGCTTTTTGGTAATTAGAAGGCTGCTAAATGCCACTGTGCACCACACAGGTTTTATGCCCAGCAGTGAAGGGGTTAATTAGGGAGCATGTAGGCAGCTTGTAGAGTTAATTTTAGCTTAAGTGTAGTGTAGTAGACAACCCAAAGTATTGATCTAGGCCCATTTTGGTATATTTAATGCCACCATTTCACCGCCAAATGCGATCAAATAAAAAACAAATTGTTCACTTTTTCACAAACTTTAGGTTTCTTACTGAAATTATTTACAAACAGCTTGTGCAATTATGGCACAAATGGTTGTAAATGCTTCTCTGGGACCCCCTTTGTTCAGAAATAGCAGACATATATGACTTTGGCGTTGCTTTCTGGTAATTAGAAGGCCGCTAAATGCTGCTGCGCATCACAAGTGTATTATGGCTACCAGTGAAGGGGTTAATTAGGTAGTTTGTAGGGAGCTTGCAGGGCTAATTTTAGCTTTAGTGTAGAGATCAGCCTCCCACCTGACACATCAGACCCCTTGATCCCTCCCAAACAGCTCCCTTCCCTCCCCCACACCACAATTGTCCCCGCCATCTTAAGTACTGGCAGAAAGTCTGCCAGTACTAAAATAAAAGTTTTTTTTTTTTTAGCATATTTACATATGCTGTGGTGTAGCATCCCCCCTTAGCCCCCAACCTCCCTGATCCCACCCCCAAAACAGCTCTCTAACCCTCCCCATCTGCCTTATTGGTGGCCATCTTGGGTACTGGTAGCTGTCTGCTATTATTTCACAGTCAAAAAAGTGTTGTTTTTTTTAAATGTACACTACTGTTACACCAGATATGAGTGGTGGCACTGGGCAAGTGGGCACAGTATACGCTGTAAGCCTGACACACACGCTGGCAGGCAGGCAACTGCAATTAGATTACACAGGAAAAAAAAAAAAAAGGAGACTGATGTTCTAGCCCTAAAAAGGGCTTTTTGGGGTGCTGTCCTTACAGCAGAGATCAGATGAGTCCTTCAGGACTGTAGTGGACACTGAATACACTAGCCTAGCTATCGATTTCCCTATTAAATCAGCAGCAGCTACACTGTCCCTCCTCTCACTAAGAATGCAGCTTCCGAATAAATCTAAAATGGATGCTGTCCAGGAGGTGGGAGGGTCTGGGAGGGAGGGTCTGCTGCTGATTGGCTGGAATGTGTCTTCTGACTGTGAGGTATAGGGTCAAAGTTTACTCAATGATGAGGAATGGGGGGCGGACCGAACATGGCATAGGTTCGCCGTCCGCGGCGAACGCGAACATGCTATGTTCGCCGTGAACTATTCGCCGGCGAACTATTCCAGACATCACTAATTTTGAATAGTTCTGAATGGTTTGCATGGCTACCTCCTTGTCCTATTATGGAGAATTATGGTGAAATAAAGCCACTGAAAATACAGTGCTATGCAAAAGTCTTGGGCCACCATTAGATTTGTTGTTTTAGCAATGGTATAATGACCATATATAATTATTTCTCAGTCTCTTTATTAGAATACAACCAGAAAATACAAGATATTTGTATGTAGTATAAAAACCAGAAAAAAAAAATAACAAAACTGCTTCTATAGGCTAAAGTGGCAAGAATTTAGTGTGACCTCCCCTTACACTTTAGCAATAGCAGGAACCTGGCTCTCGTAAGCCTAAATGGAATAGAACCCTAATAAATATAATTGCTAACACCTGAATTTGTCCTACTATTTCATGTAAAAATAACTACTGTGAAAAAGTTTTATTACACCAGGTTTTTGCAAAACATACTTGAGCATTGCGTACACATTTGATATAAGTTTAATTCATTGGAAGCATGCTAATAAGACCAGCTTTCAATCACATCATTCCATTCAAAATGCCAAACATCAAAGAATTTGACAGACATAAAATCATACTTTTGCGTCAGCAACGCCACTCTCAAAGAGAAATCAGCAAACATAATCGGATATTCAAAAGTGGTATTCAAGCTGTTATAAAGAAATATGAAGAATTAGGAAAGGTCAAGGAAAAATAAATGACTGAAAGGCCAAGAAAACTTTCAAAATCTGATGAGAAGTTTCTCAGAGTTTATTCTTTGACAGGCCGTAAAAAGTCCAGCAAGGCTCAGCATCTGGCAGCTTAATTCTGATGCCAAGTTGACCTTTCTACAGTCTGAAGTATCTTGATTAGGAATGGTCCTTGTGGAAAGGTAGCAGCCAAGAAACCACTTTTTCAGAAGGGGAACAGAATTAAAAGGCTAAGATATGCTAAAGCTCACACCGATTGAAATGAAGATCAATAGAAAAGTGTATTACGGTCCGTAATTTACGGAGTGAAAAAAGTTTGAAATTTTTGGGTCCAATCATCAACAATATGTGAGGAGAAGAGATGGAAGAAGGAGTGCTAGCGGACTTCAGTGAAACATGAGGGAGGGTCCTGGTTTGGGGCTGTATTTCTGCCAGTGGTGTTGGCGATATTGTCCGAATTGATCTGATCATGAATGTTGAAAAGTACAGACAGGTTTTAATTCATCATGCCATTCCTTTCTGATTGGGAATGGTTTTATTGTTCAGCATGTTAACGATCCCAAGCAAACAGCTCATAAAACACTGACAGTCATGACAGTCTCCTCAAAAGAGTTCAAGATGTGCTAAGTGCCAAGTGATGTAACACTAAGGGGCCTATTTATCAAGCCGTCAACCGCAAATATGCTGGAATTCCGAAGCGTAATTGTGGAGAGCTTGATTCGCCTTATTTATCAAAGGCTACAGACTGCCAAAAGTAGAATTTTGTGACATAACATACGATCCTTCGGTCTCAGTCCGACACAGATCGATGGTTACGTCACTACAGATGTTCCGAATGCAAATTCGGCACTATCTGACTACTTTTGCTAGTTATCAAAAATCTACCAGATACGCTCACCACTATTCTGGCCCAGCGTACCTGGTTTTCAATCCGCGGAGGTGGGGGATGCCATAGGAATCAATAGGAGTCTGAAAGCACCGAAAGCTCATGTTTGCTGCTGCCCAATATCCCATTGATTTCTACGGGAGAATAAAATTTAAGTTTATACCTAACACCCTAACATGTACCCCGAGTCTAAACACCCCTAATCTGCCGCCCCTACACCGCCGCCACCTAATTATACTTATTAACCTCTTATCTGCCGCCCCCTACACCGCTGCCACCTACATTATACTTATCCAATCAGCCAATAGGATTGAGCTCGCATTCTGTTGGCTGATTGGATCAACCAATAGGATGAAAGCTCAATCCTATTGGCTGATTGCAACAGCCAATAGGATTCTTTCAACCTTAATTCCGATTGGCTAATAGAATTCTATCAGCCAATCGGAATCTAAGGGATGCCATCTTGGATGACGTCATTTAAAGGAACCTTCATTCGTCGGTAGTCGTCGGAAAGAAGAGGATGCTCCGCGTCAGATGTCTTGAAGATGGAGCCGCTCCGCGCCGGATGGATGAAGATAGAAGATGCCGTCTAGATGAAGACTTCTGTGGGCTTGGATGAAAACTTTGGCCACTTTGTTGAGGACTTTTCCCGGCTTCTTGCAGGATGGATGTCGGATCTTCAAAACTGTAAGTAAATCTTCTGGGGTTAGTGTTAGGTTTTTAAAGGGTGTATTGGGTGGGTTTTAGTTTTAGATTATGACTTGGGCTGCAATAGAGCTAAATGCCCTTTTAAGGGCAATGCCCATCCAAATGACCTTTTCAGGGCAATGGGGAGCTTAGTTTTTTTAGTTAGCTTTTTATTTGGGGGGTTGGTTGTGTGGATGGTGGGTTTTACTGTTGGGGGGGTTGTTTGTATTTTTTTTTTTTACAGGTAAAAGAGCTGATTACTTTGGGGCAATGCCCCGCAAAAGGCCCTTTTAAGGGCTATTTGTAGTTTATTTTAGGCTAGGGATTTTTTTATTTTGGGGGGCTTTTTTGTTTTCATAGGGCCGTTAGATTAGGTGTAATTATTTTAAAGCTTGGATAATTTCTTTTTTCTTTTTGTAACTTAGTGTTTATTTTTTTGTGTTACTTAGTTGTTAGTTCTTGGTAACTTAGTAATTTTTTAGTGTAGATTTAAATTATTTGAGTAGGGTTAGGTGTTTAAATATATAATATAGTTAATTTAATTTGTAGTTTAATGTAATTTTAGTATAAAAGTTAGGGTATATTAATTATTAATTTAATATAGTTTAATGTAGTTTTAGTATAAAAATTAGGGTAGATTAATTATTAATTTAATATAGTTTAATGTAGTTTTAGTATAAAAATTAGGATAGATTAATTATTAATTTAATATATACACAGTTACAAGGAAGGGATTCACTGAATATTGTGGTGAACGATTTATACAGTCCTTTAGACTAAATGCTTACTCGTGCAGTAAATATCAGCACTATGTGGTGCCAAATTATCAATCAAAAGCGGTGACAATCCGTGTGCAAATAGCAAAATAGCATCACATAACAGAGTTCCAGTTCCAAAGTTACGTAAGCAGTCAAAGCAGTGAGGGGAGTCTGGAGAGGCCCAGCGTATATACACACATGAAGAGTGCTACGCTGTGAACAAGGGATCTTCGGTACACAAACGGTAGTGGATAATGTAGTGAGCAGCCTGTGCTCTGACAGCCTGTGGCTGTTTCCACTTACCGCTCTGTAGTGTGTCTGCAGCCCGAGCTCCAAAGCCTCCAGCCTCCAGATATTCCGCTCCAATCTTCTGCTACCCACGGCAGCGTCACATAGATCAGGGGGCGTGTCCAGTCGCTCCGTTATTGCCGTAGTCTGTGCAATCAATGTGTCCTGTCAACCGCTGTGTCAAACGAGTATGGAATCAAGCTCCCCTTGCCTCTTGGAAGTTTGGTCCATAAGCAGATAAGAAACAAAAAGCGGTCCAAGGGCAAGTTAAAAACAAGTACTTTATTCTTCAAAAAGTTTAAAATTTCCAGGAGAGTCCAGGATACATGTTAGTATAGCATCACAGGCAAACTGAAGGCTAACATGTTTCGGCTAAAATGCCGTAACCATAGCTAATTCAGTATACCTGTGGTGCCTATTTAAAAGCAAACCTTGTAGATAATTGATTAACAAATGCACCAATGCCTGTATAGCTATACAACAATGTTGGGGTTTGATATATTAGGTGTAATCTAAGCTAAGGGTAATCCCCAACATTGTTGTATATCTATACAGGCATTGGTGCATTTGTTGACCAATTATCTACAAGGTTTGCTTTTAAATAGGCACCACAGGTATACTGAATTAGCTATGAGTACGGCATTCTAGCTGAAACATGTTAGCCTTCAGTTTGCCTGTGATGCTATACTAACATGTATCCTGGACTCTCCTGGAAATTTTAAACTTTTCGAAGAATAAAGTACTTGTTTTTAACTTGCCCTTGGATCGCTTTTTGTTTCTTATCTATTAATTTAATATAGTTTAATGTAATTTTAAAGGTAACTTTAAATTTATTATAAGATAGGGATGAGTTAAAATGTAATGTAAAGTTAGCGGGTTGTTAGGTTTAGGGGTTAATAGTTTAATTTAGTTTATGGCGATGTGGGGGGTTGGTGGTTTAGGGGTTAATAACTTTATTTAGTTGCGGTGGGCTCCAGGAGCGGAGGAATAGTGGTTAATAACTTTATTAGAGTGGTGGCGGTATAGGGGGCAGCAGATTAGGGGTTAATAACATAATGTAGGTGGCGGCGGTGTAGGGGGCAGCAGATTAAGGGGTATTAACATAATGTAGGTGGCGGTGGGCTCCGGGAGCGGAGGAATAGGGGTTAATAAGTTTATTAGAGTGGAGGTGGGCTCCGGGAGCAGCGGGATAGGGGTTAATAACTTTATTTAGTTGCGGCAGGGCCCGGGAGCAGCAGGATAGGGGTTAAACAGTTTAGTATAGTGTGGGTGCTTAGTGACAGTATACAAATAAAGCTGGGGAAAAGCCGAAGAGCAGCAAGATCGATGACTGTTAGCAACAGTCCGCTGCTCATCGCCCCGTACTTGGTGCGCAGCTTTTTGTCAGCTTTTTTGTTAAATATGGAGAACGTATTCAGGTCCGCGGCAGCGGAGTTAGGCGATGTCAGGCGAGTGTATTGGTGCCGTCGAATGCAAGAAAGTTGACTGCTTGATAAGTAGGCCTCTTTATATTTAATTTTGCCTGAAAAAGCCATTTTGTTCTGAAATTTGTGTTTTTTTTATATTTTGTGTAGATATTTCCTGTAATTTTTGTTTGCATCGTGATAAAGAGACCAAAAAATAAAAATGGATGGTCAAAAACTTTACTAAAAATACAAATCTAATGGTGGCCTAAGACATTTGCTTAGTACAGTACATATGTGTCTTATCAGCTATTAGCTCTTTTTAATAATAGTTTATTGAGGACACACATATTTGGTGCTTATCCACTAAAAAAAAAAATATCACCAAAATAAAAAATATTCTTTCCATTCTTGAAGTATGAACAAAAATGATGAGATCATATTAGTGATCCAATAGTAATTAGAGGTTAGATTTAATTTTAGAAACTCTAATCCTCTTTGAAACAGACATAACATCTTTGTTTACCCTTCTCATAGAGTTATGGGAAGTCTTGTTACATATTTAGTAGCAAAAAAACAATTATCATCAGATGATATATCCATGTTTACCAGAATTTAAGAAAACCATCCATTAGTTCCTTTATAACTTATTTCTGGCAGCAATCATCTTAGAATGGCTACAGTCATATTTGTCAAGGGAAGAGTTTTCAGCTCAGTGGTATACTAGACAGCAAAGTTCACGTTCCATACTCTCCACCTCTTTTGTCTCTTCTTTCACTTTAATAAGAAGTAACGCCAGAAACCAAAATGGCTACAAAAAGGCTTCAGTCTCTATGTTAAAACCATATTTATAATGAAGTCTGTCTGTATAACAGGAACCCACAAGTTCTTTGATGTGGTAACATGTGGACCTTTCTAAAAGGGCATTAAAAAATATTTACCTACACTGAATGTAGGTATTTTCAGCCATGCACATAGCTAAAAAGTGCATAAAATCCAGCACATAACCATTACATATCCAAAGACAAACATTAGCAATACAATGAGTCATACTGAAGAGCTCAGTGACTTTAAACATGGTACTGTCATAGAATGCCACAACTGTCACAAGTTAATTTGTGACATTTCTTCCCTACTTGGTCTGTCCTGATCAACTGTAAGCACTATTATTGTGAAGTGGAAATATCTGGGAGCAGCAACAGCCCAGTCACAAAGTGATAGAGCACACAAAATCACAGATTGAGGCACCTGACTCCTGAAGTGCATAGTGCATAAAAATCGCTGTTGCATCACTTACTACAGAATTCAAACCTGCCTCTGTAAACTACATCAGCACAAGAACTGTGTGTCAGGAGTTCCATCAAATGGGTTTCCATGGTCGAGCAGCTGTGTACAAGCCTCACATCAAGATGTGCACTGTCTAGCATTGGCTTGAGTGATGTAAAGCATACCATCACTGTACTCTGGAGCAGTGTTATAAATGTGTTCTCTGGAGTGATGAACTATTACTTGCTATCTAGCTGTCTGATAGAACAATATGGAAAAATGCCTACTGTAAACTTTGGTGGAGGAGGGACAATGGTCTAGAGCATGTTTTTTTAGTGTTTAGGCTAGGCCCCTTATTTCCACTGAAATGTCATCTTAATCCTACGGGACATTTTAGACAGTTGGGTGCTTCCAATTTTGTGGCAACATTTTAGGGAAGGCCCTTTCATGTTCCAGCATGGCTGTGCCCCTATGCAACACACAAGGTTCATGAAGACATACATTTATGAGTTTAGTGTGGAGAAACTGGAGTGGTCTAGATAGAGCCTTTGATTCAACCTCACTGAACACCCTTTGGATGAATTGAATTATTGATTGCAAGCCATATCTTCTTGTTCAAAAGCAGTGCCTGAGCTCACAAATGCTCTTTTGGCTGAATGGGCACATATTCCCACAGACACTTGAAAATCTTGTGGAAAGCCTTCCCAGAAGAGTAGTGCCTGTTATAGCTACAAGGGGGGGGGGGGAGGCAGGGTTCCATATTAATGTCCTTAGTATTGGAATGGGAGTTGCAACAAGCTCATGTAGGTGTGATGGTAAGGTGTCCACATACATTTGAGCATATAGTGTGTATCCCCTTAGAGAGACATACATAATTCATCATTATTTCATTTGTTTTTTAATTTGTTTAGCATTATACAACAAGATTTCTCAGAACTGGCTCAGTATAATACACTTTTTAAAAGTTAGAATTGGCATTATAATGTATGCTCTTTTAAAATGAAGCCTAGCTTATGTTTTGACCTGAAACCAAATGTAATGTCCTTATTATTTGAAATTATTTAATTACTTTTGATATTATTTTAATACTAGTTTTGATTAATTGCATTCCAAAATAGCTTACAGTGAACAGTATTTTTAATAGTAAAATCTGCAACTGATATACAAAGACACTGATAAAAAGGCATGCAAGTATTTTGTGAAATCACTGGTGAACAGTTGCATGAGCAGTTTGTGGATGGCAATGGGGCTGTGTGAAGCTGCCCCCCCTACAATTGACACAAATAAAAAATCCACTGTGTTACGTTAGTGCTACGTTTGTGCTGATTTGTGACGCAACAATTAAGATTTGTGCTGCTTTTATTTTTAAGATAATAGCAATTGTTTTTTGAGTTATTACAGATTAAATAAAGGTCACCAAAGGTCACACAGCCCCCCTACAACAGCAAAAAGACATGAAACCGGGCTGGTTGGTTAGTGCTACGTTTGTGCTGGTTTGTGCCATTTAAATCTCTGTTCTATCTTGTTTCGTTTTCGATTTATTAGCAATTTAATAAAGGTCACCAAAGGTCACCCAGCCCCCCTACTACAGTCAAAACACATGAAACTGGCTGATTGGTTAGTGCTGCGTTTGTGCTGGTTTGTGTGCTTTAAATCTCTGTTCTATCTCATTTCGTTTTTGATTAATTAACGATTTTATAAAGGTCACCCAGCCCCCCTACAACAGCCAAAAGCGTTTGTGCCGTTAACATTTTGTATTTGTGCTGCTTTGTTTTTTTAGTTATAAGTAGTTAGATTTTTTGTCAATGAAAGTTATGTAACCCACCATCCAATTCACCTCAGCTGTGTAAAGTTGGCACTCCATGTTTTAAAATGTGAATAAAAATATTCCATTCATTTGTGCTGTGTTTCTGCTGATTTGTGCTCAAAAAATAAAATTAGTGCCAGTTTAGTTTTGTACATATAAAGCATTATATATGATCAAACTCCGCCCACTTTGCAACCCACATTATACAATTTTAAAAACAAAAATACCATTTGTATGTGCTGCCTTTGTGCTTATTTGTGCAGCAAAATCGAACATTTGTTGCAGTTTCGTTTTTGAAATATTGAGCATTATATATGATCAAACTCTGCCCACTTTGCACCACACATTATTAAATTTTAAAACCAAATATTATTTTTTTTGTGCTGCGTTTCTTCAGATTTGTGTAGCAAAAAATTATGTTTGTGCAAGTTTTGTTTTGGAAATATTGAGAATTATATTTTGTAAAACTCAGCCCATTTTGCACCCCACATTATTACATTTTAAAAAAACAAACATATATACCATTTGTGCAGCAAAAATAATTGTGCCAGTTTCCTTTTTAAAATACTGAGCATTATATATGATCAAACTCTGCCCACTTTCCACCACACATTATTACATTTAAAAAAAACATGCCATTTGTTTGTGTAGAGTTTCTGCTAATTTGTGCTAAAAACGTTTGTGCTGGTTTGGTTTTGAAAATATTGAGTATTATATTTGATCAAACCCTGCCCAGATTTGTGCTGCTTTTATTTTTAATATAATTACAATAGTTTTTTGAGTTATTACAGATAAAGGTCACCAAAGGTCATCAAGCCCCCCTACAACAGCCAAAAGACATGAAACCGACTGGTTGGTTAGTGCTGCGTTTGTGCTAGTTTGTGCTGTTTAAATCTCTGTTCTATCTCATTTACTTTTTGGATTTATCAAGGATTTAATAAAGATCACTAAAGGGTAGCCCCACTACAACAGTCAAAACACATGAAACTGGGCTTGTTCATTAGTGCTGTGTTTGTGCCAGTTTGTGCAGTTAAAATGTGTATTCGTGCTGCTTTGGTTTTTTAGTTATAATAGTTTGTTTCTTTGTCAGCGAAAATGATGTAACCCGCCATCCAATTCGCCTCAGCTATGTAAAGTTGGCACTCCAGGGGCAAGATTACATATGCGGCGTTGGGCGCAAAACCTGGCGTCGACAAATTTTAGTTGGATCTAGCGATCACATATACGGCACCGCATACACATTATGCGCATATATTTCACATGTCGCCCGCAGTTTTTACTCCCATAAACTAACATAGAACCGGCTTTGCGAGCCTGTATCACATATTCAGCGCAAGGACTTACACAGCGAGAATGGAGACATTTTATTCCATTTTAACCTCGCCACACATAGGCAGGCGCAGCAAGCCTTGCGCTGAGTATGAAAGTACTGTAACGCCCTGAAATCCTTAACAAACACCTAACGCATGCGCAATATCCATCCCTAATACGCCATCCCCCACAACAATAATTAATAACTGTATTAACCCCTAATCCGCCAACCCCCACATCGCAAAGTACCTAATAAAGTTATAAACCCCTAATCTGCCACACCCCACAAGGCAAAGTACCTAATAAAGTTAATAACCCATAATCCGCCAACCCCCCCACGTCGCAAAGTACCTAATTAACCTATTAACACCTAAACGTCCAACCACTCACAACGCAAAGTATTAAACTAATAACTAAGCCCTCTAACCTAACACCTCCTAAGTTAACAACCAATTACAATACACTAACATAAAATAAACATTATAAAATAAATAATAAATAATAAACATTTACAAAAAAAAAATTAGATTACTTTAAAAACCATAACATTACTGAAACATTACTGAAAATAAACGTACCCTTACTAAAAAAAAATAAAAAAAATAACTACACTTAAAAATAACTAAAATTACAAAAAATTAAAAGCTAAGATTACAAAAAATAACAAACGAAATGATCCAAAATAAAAAAAATATTCCTATTATAATACCCCCTTTAAAACAAAAAAGCCACCCCAAAATAAAAACACCCTCTAATCTAAGAATAAACTACCAATAGCCCTTAAAATGGCCTTTGGTAGGGCATTGCAATAAAGTGATCAGCTCTTTTTCTAAAAACAAAAACAAAGTCCCCGCCCACAATACAACCTCTTGCCTATCCAATCCCCCCCCCCTCTCAAATAAAAAAAAATAAAAAAAAACCAAAAAACTAATCTACCCACTAAACCCGAAATAAGAACTCACAATTCCCGCACATCCATCTTCTTCCAGGCGGAGAAAAGTCTTCAACCAGGCGGCAAAGGTTTTCTTCTAGTGCGGGACCATCTTTAATCTTCATCCCGGTGGCACGGAGTTCAAATCAGCCAATAGGAATGCAAGGTACTCCAATAAAAAAAACATACATTTGTGCCAGTTTGGTTTTGGAAATATGTATTAATATATTTGATCAGACTCTGCCCACTAACATTTCCTTGTTCTGTGCTTGCACGTGTGTTTGTGCTGTGTTTGTACGTTAATGCCGCATTTGTGCTGTATAACTCTCAGTTGTGTCAATTTTCATATAACTGCATGTAATAGACACTACTATAAAAAATAATATGCACAAATACTGATATAAAAATCCAGTTTAAAACCTTTTAAAATCTTATTTAGAAGCTCTGATAAAAAAGGTTATGCTGAGAAACCTGCTGAAATGGTCTGGAAAGCAAAAAGAGCAGACCCCCTCCCCTGCATATTAAAAGACCCTTTACACAAATAAAAGCAAGCTGGAGTAGGTAGACAACAGTCTACTTCTAAAACTGTGGGGCTTGGTTAGGAGAAAATTAATAACTTGGAATGTAAAGTGGGCGGTGTTTGATCATATATAATGCTCAGTATTTCCAAAACCAAACCAGCAGATTTTTTTTTTTAGCACAAATCAGCAGAATCTCAGCACAAACTAATGTTATATTTGTTTTTAAAATGTAATAATGTGTGTTGCAAAGTGGGCAGAGTTTTATCAAATATAATGCTCAATATTTCCAAAAAGAAATTGGCACAAACTTCATTTTTTGCGGCACAAATCAGCACAAATGCAGCACAAACACATGGTATATTTGTTTTTAAAATGTAAAAATGTGTGGTGCAAAGTGGGCGGAGTTTGATCATATATAATGCTGAATATTTAAAAAACAAACATGGCACAAATGTTTGTTTTTGCTGCACAAATCAGCACAAAGGTAGCACATATAAATGGTATATTTGTTTTTAAAATGTTATAATGTGGGGTGGAAAGTGGGTGGAGTTTGATCATATATTATGGTCAATATTTCAAAAACGAAACTGGCACAAATGTTCGATTTTGCTGCACAAACCCAAACCAGCACAAACGTTAATTGTTTTGAGCACAAATTAACAGAATCTCAGCACATATATTATTTTGTTTTTAAAATTTAATAATGTGGAGTGCAAAGTGGGCGGAGTTTGATCATATATAATGCTTAATATGTCCAAAACGAAACTGGCACTAATGTTAATTTTTTTGCACAAATCAGTAAAAATACAGCACAAATGAATGGTATATTTTTATTCACATTTTAAAAACATGGAGTGCCAACTTTATACAGCTGAGGCGAGTTGGATGACTGACAATAAAACCAAACTGTTATAACTAAAAAACCAAAGCAGCACAAATAAAAAACGGCACAAATCGGCACAAACGTAGCACTAACCAACCAGCCCATTTCATGTCTATTGGCTGTGTGACCTTTGGTGACCTTTATTAAATTGTTAATAAATCAAAAACAAAATGAGATAGAACAGAGATTAAAACAGTACAAACCAGCACAAACGCAGCACTAAACAACCAGCCGGTTTCATGTGTTTTGGCTGTCGTAGGGGGGCTGGGTGACCTTTGGTGACCTTTATTAAATCACTAATAAGTCAAAAAGGAAACAAGATAGAACGGAGATTTAAATGGCACAAACCAGCACAAATGTAGCACTAACCAACCAGCCCGGTTTCATGTATTTTCACTGTAGTAGGGGGGCTGGGTGACCTTTGGTGACCTTTATTTAATCTGTAATAACTCAAAAAACAATTGCTATTACCTTAAAAATAAAAGCAGCACAAATCTTATTTTTTGAGGCACAAAACAGCACAAATGTAGCACTAACGAAATACAGTGGATTCTTTATTTGTGCCGATTGTAAGGGGGCTAGCTTCACACAGCCTCTCAATGGTCATGTAGAGCTGAAACTAAAAGATGATTGACAAGAAAATGCAATAATATTTTAGATTTGGAATTAAAACAGATACAGTAAATCAGTACTGAAGAGGCAAGTTTCTGAAGTGTTGCAAGTGCAGTGGTGTCTTGGTTGTTATCCTTTGTTTTATTGGTTATATATAGGAGTTTCAATCATATCAAGAAACGTATATGAATTGTAAAAAAGTATATATATATATATATATATATATATATATATATATATATATATATATATATATATATATATAGTATAAATAAGAAAAACAATTATATGTGTTAATCCAGCACCAACTAAATTTAAACCACGTAACTAAATTAAATGAGTGTATAAAAAATTCACAGGGAGCCACCAGATCAGATCAGAGAGAAAAGCATGTATTAAATCATAACCTTCTCTATAAATACCACATATGTATAGGATCAAATAACCAAAAAAGGCAATATTAGTGAGTAATCCTAAAAAACGTGGGAAAATATGGCCATATGACCCATCTAATTGTTTTTCTTATTTATACTATATTATAGCTTTTTGGGTTCTATCAGCCAATCGGAATTAAGGTAGGAAAATTCTGATTGGCTGATGGAATCAGCCAATCAGAATTAAGTTCAATCCGATTGGCTGATCCGATCAGCCAATCAGATTGAGCTCGCATTCTATTGGCTGATCGGAACAGCCAATAGAATGCAAGCTCAATCTGATTGGCTGATTGAATCAGCCAATCGGATTGAACTTGATTTTGAATGGTTGATTCCATCAGCCAATCAGAATATTCCTACCTTAATTCCGATTGGCTGATAGAATCCTATCAGCCAATCGGAATTCGAGGGACTCCATCTTGGATGACGTCAATTAAAGGAACCGTCATTCGGCGAGTAGGCGTCGGGAGAAGAGGATGTTTCGCGTCGGATGGAAGATGATGGCTCCCTAAGAAAGAAGATTGAAGATGCCGTTGATAGAAGACTTCATCCGGATCATGGACGTCTTCAGCTCCCGCTTGGATGAAGACTTCAGCCGGATCATGGACCTCTTCAGCCCCCGCTTGGATGATGACTTCAGCCGGATCATGGACCTCTTCAGCCCCCCGCTTGGGCTTGGATCAGGACATCGGAGGAGCTCTTCTGGATCGATCGGTGAACCTGGTATGGTGAAGATAAGGTAGGAAGATCTTCAGGGGCTTAGTGTTAGGTTTATTTAAGGGGGGTTTGGGTTAGATTAGGGGTATGTGGGTGGTGGGTTGTAATGTTGGGGGGGGGTATTGTATGTTTTTTTTTTACAGGCAAAAGAGCTGAACTTCTTGGGGCATGCCCCGCAAAGGGCCCTGTTCAGGGCTGGTAAGGTAAAAGAGCTTTGAACTTTAGTAATTTAGAATAGGGTAGGGCATTTTTTTTATTTTGGGGGGCTTTGTTATTTTATTAGGGGGCTTAGAGTAGGTGTAATTAGTTTAAAATTGTTGTAATATTTTTCTAATGTTTGTAAATATTTTTTTATTTTTTGTAACTTAGTTCTTTTTTATTTTTTGTACTTTAGTTAGTTTATTTCATTGTATTTATTTGTAGGAATTGTATTTAATTTATTTATTGATAGTGTAGTGTTAGGTTTAATTGTAGATAATTATAGGTATTTTATTTAATTTATTTATTGATAGTGTAGTGTTAGGTTTAATTGTAACTTAGGTTTGGATTTATTTTACAGGTAAAGGTTTTGTAATTATTTTAACTATTTTAGCTATTAAATAGTTCTTAACTATTTAATAGCTATTGTACCTGGTTAAAATAAATACAAAGTTACCTGTAAAATAAATATTAATCCTAAAATAGCTATAATATAATTATAATTTATATTGTAGCTATATTAGGATTTATTTTACAGGTAAGTATTTAGCTTTAAATAGGAATAATTTATTTAATAAGAGTTAATTAATTTCGTTAGATTAAAATTATATTTAATTTAGGGGGGTGTTAGTGTCAGGGTTAGACTTAGCTTTAGGGGTTAATACATTTATTAGAATAGCGGTGAGCTCCAGTCAGCAGATTAGGGGTTAATAATTGAAGTTAGGTGTCGGCGATGTTAGGGAGGGCAGATTAGGGGTTAATACTATTTATTATAGGGTTAGTGAGGCGGATTAGGGGTTAATAACTTTATTATAGTAGCGGTGCGGTTAATAAGTGTAGGCAGGTGGAGGCAACGTTGTGGGGGGCAGATTAGGGGTTAATAAATATAATAAAGGGGTCGGCAGTGTTAGGGGCAGCAGATTAGGGGTACATAGGGATAATGTAAGTAGCGGCAGTTTACGGAGCGGCAGATTAGGGGTTAATAATAATATGCAGGGGTCAGCGATAGCGGGGGTGGCAGATTAGGGGTTAATAAGTGTAAGGTTAGGGGTGTTTAGACTCGGGGTACATGTTAGAGTGTTAGGTGCAGACGTAGGAAGTGTTTCCCCATAGGAAACAATGGGGCTGCGTTAGGAGCTGAACGCGGCTTTTTTGCAGGTGTTAGGTTTTTTTTCAGCTCAAACAGCCCCATTGTTTCCTATGGGGGAATCGTGCATGAGCACGTTTTTGAGGCTGGCCGCGTCCGTAAGCAACTCTGGTATCGAGAGTTGCAGTGCCGTTAAATATGCTCTACGCTCCTTTTTTGGAGCCTAACGCAGCCATTCTGTGGACTCTCAATACCAGAGTTATTTTAAAGGTGCGGCCAGAAAAAAGCCAGCGTTAGCTACGCGGGTCGTTACCGACAAAACTCTAAATCTAGCCGTAAGTCAGGTGATCCATTACTATTTACCTAATATCCTTTTCAGAGCAGGTACTATTGTATCTATATATATATATATATATATATATATATATATATATATATATATATACACACATACAGTATATATACAAATACACCCTTATTAAATGATTTAGCTGATTTCCAAACTGTTTACTTTATTGATCAAAGATCATCTTAAGACTATATTTTTATAAGAATTAAATAATTAAACAATAATTTATTGCATCTATTGCATCATTAGCAATACAGATTTATTAGGGAACATTTAAAAAACAATAATTTACAATATATTACAGATTTTTACAGTACTTACATTTTTACCACGTGCAGCATCGAATCTTAATTAGATATTTGCATCATATAAAAATTACTCATAAACCAAGAATATATTATACTTTGAGTCTGACAGTCTTATCTACCAATCTCTGAGAAAAATAAAGTCAAACTCCTCTTGTAACTAGCAGCTTAATTTTCATTAGGCCAGTTATTTGATAATTAGTCATGCACCATAAATCAAGTCTTCTACTCTCTTCCAGGTTCCTTAATTGAAAATTATTGTTTCTAAGCTCTATTGTTAGAAGTCTAGTAAGTCTGAAAGTGATAGATGCTGAATCAAGCACAACAGTTTGAAACAGTCAGAACTTGATAGATCATTGCCCTAAAGGTTCTTGAAATAGTGGATAGGCAGAGAATTTAACATTAAAGATTTGTTTTTGTTTTTTTTGTTTTTTACAGATCCACAGCCTATAACTAATTGTTGAAGTACTTTTATTCTTTTGACCGAGCATTTTCACCAATTCAATGCCAAATGCTTATTAAGGTGGCACTTCCAGTAAAATCAATACCCTGTTTTGTCTCCTTTATTAATTCTACTTCTAATATTATGTTTCATTCTTCTGACACTTTCCGGACCTTGAATAAAATGAATGTAGACATCTGACAGCCAATATGAAAAAACAGATGGCCTTGAAATCATTGCTCCTGGACATAAAACAATTTATATTTTTGATTCACTGCCTCTGTTGTAGAGTTGAAGTTCTGGCAAATTATGAAAGAAAATATTGCCTTTTTTTACAAATTGTTTGCTGCTTATAATTTTTCTTCTGCTAGATCAACAGACTTTGAAGAGTAGATTGACCATGTTTACTATTTCTTACTTAGGAATAGCCACAGGGTTTTCCACTATTCAAAGCTTGTTTCCTAGTGACCCGGCAGTCAAGATCTGATGAGAACCACAGCAGGGAGCAATGTGAAATGCACCATAAATTTCAATGTGAAAATCAATAGGTACAAAAAATCAGGTCCAAAGAGTTTACTTGAGAGATCGTCTCTCTGGTCAATAATATTTTCAATAACACCACTTTCTGAAATAATAATAAATTAATCGATATAGAAGATGCATAAAGCAATTATATTTTTGAGGACTTTACAAAACAAATAATTATTTTTAAAAAAGTTATAAAAAGGGTATTAATATAGTCTTCAGTGTACTGGAAAAATAAAGCATATATCCTAGAAACCAAATGACTGAATTGTTTTAGCCAATGAACCCATCATAAGCAATACACATTGTGAAATTGTGTGGCAGGAATTACACAGAAGTAAATGATGTCTCATTGAAAGAGATCTTGGAGATTACTAGGACACACCATATTTATTGTATTTATAGTACTTTAAATGGACTGACTGAAATAGAGATGCGCTTTATGTGAAACCAAATCTCCGGGACACAAACAATTCTAAAGGAGAATATTCTGTAGCAGGTAATGCGGTGATTAGAGATTTCATGCTAAATCAGCTGTTATGTTCAGTACAGTGATCACTGCAGATAAGAAAAAAAAACCTGTGTTAGTTACATGCTTTTCACTTCTTTAATTAAACCAATTAAAGAAAATAGATAAACATGCTTATTACAATATTGTAATTTAAATGCCAGTCATCCTAAACACTGTGCTTTAAAGGGACAGTTTACTCAAAAATGTTCTCACCTTTAATTTTGCCCCCAATGATCCACTTTTTTTTTTTTTTTAAATTGTTTACAAGTATTTCCATTATCCTTATATTGGCATTTGAAATAGTTTATTTAGCCTATGGTATCCCCACCCATCCTGAAAGTTTTTGACCTCAAGGCCAAGCTGTGTTAACACAGCCAGTAGAAGAAATTACACTCCCAGTGGGTTATAGAAGAGATAAGGTAATACAATGTTAATTTTCTATTGTTCTCTCCAGGTATTGTTGATTGATTTATGTACAGATATAAGATAAAGAAGCAGGTATATGTACACAATGTTATAAAGTAATAATATATAATTATACCTACAAGCTCAACCCATTTTATTAGGTTGTGGCTTCAAAACACAAAATCAGCTAATTCATATACACAAATAAGCCTTAAAGTCCACTTCATTAGATACACACCCGAAATTGGTACTGGCAACTGGATTAATTTAAACATGGAACTTAACCATCATAAATTAAAAATTTTATAGCATGCAATTTTAAACAACTTTTTAATTTACTTCTTTTATCACATTTTCTAGATTCTCTTTGTATCTTTTGTTTAAAAGCAGGGACATAAGGGAGTGCTATATTTCAGCAGTTTTACAAGAATGACATCTATTTGCAGATGGCATGTAGTGCTCCGGACACCTAACTAGGCATTTCTTCAATAAGGAATACTCAAATCAAGTGTGACCTGTAAGTCTATGTATTATGTTATACATTTTGGTATGTGGGATGTACAGTAAAATGTTATTACTGTTGTAGTTATGTAGGTAGCTCAGTTGGTAAATGCCCTGCCTACAAAATACCCTGTTTAAAAGATCCAAGGTCACAGGTTCAAATCCCGGCAGGGCCGACTCAGCCCTTCATCCTTCCGAGGTCGATAAAATGAGTACCATTAAATTGGCTTATAACTATTCAGCTGATGATTTGGTTAATTCCGAGAGCGAGCTCTGAAAAAGCACTTTAAAGGGACAGTCAACACCAGAATTTTTGTTGTTTTAAAAGATAGATAATCCCTTAATTACCAATTCCCCAGTTTTGCATAACCAACACAGTTATAATTATACACGTTATACCTCTGTAATTACCTTGCATCTAAGCCTCAGCAGACTGCCCCTTTATTTCAGTTCTTTTGACAGACTTGCATTTTAGCCAATCAGAGCTGTGTCCATGGTAAATTCACTTGCATAAGCTCAATGTTAACTATATGAAACACGTGAACTAATGCCCTCTAGTGGTGAAAAACTATTAAAATACATTTAGATTAAAGGCGGCCTTCAAGGTCTAAGAAATTAGCATATGAACCTCCTAGGTTTAGCTTTCAACTAAGAATACCAAGAGAACAAAGCAAAATTGGTGATAAAAGTAAATTGCAAAGTTGTTTAAAATTACATGCCCTATTTGAAACATGAAAAAAAAAAATTGAACTAGACTGTCCCTTTGAGTCCCACTGGGAGAAAGGCGCTATATAAATATTAGTTATTATTAACTATGTACAATAAACAATAACCTATATATACATTAAAGGATCACTCAATGCAGTAGAATTAACAAGTGCATAATAAAAATACAATGATTTAACACCTACAATGAATTTCAAATAAGCAGTAGTTTTTTTTTCTGCAAATGTATTTTCTCTCACATTTTCCGGCCCCCTATATCATGTGACAGAAATCAGCCAATCACAGACTAGTATACGTATACCCTGTGAGCTTGTGCACATGCTCAGTAGCATCTTGTTCCCCAGAAAGTGTGAATATAAAAAGACTATGCAAAATTTGATAATGGAAGTAAATTGGAAAGTGTCTTAAAACTGCATGCTCTATCTGAATCATAAAAGTTTATTTTTATTTGAGTATTGCTTAAAACACATTGTGATTAAAGCATTCTTATGCAGTCTTTCAATAGAATTACATACTGTATAAAACTGAATTATATTACAACAGATTAACACTATGTTTGCTGTAATTGTTTTTCAATGGTCAAACTCCACAACTTTTCTTGTTTGGAGAAACCACTCTAGACTTCAGTCTGGAGAGGGCAGGGTTTGCCAAAATCAGTGTTCACAAAATCTCTGTTCTATGGCTTTGAATTAGGGAGAGATATGTGGCAAGGTTATGCTTATGAAGTTTAAGGTCCTCTTTCAGATTTCAGTACCAGAAAATACACAGTTTCAGACTTACAGGAAAAGGGGGGAATATAAATAACGAAGTATATTGTTAACTTGTTTTACTATTAATAATTAAAACATTTTATATAACAATCTCAAATTGTTTTCTGTCCATTTTAAAAAACATGAAACCAAAAAAAAAGAATAAACACTATCAGGTATATAAATCAGTAAATAAGCATGTTAAAATCACTCATTGGCTGGAAGAACATCTCTCACAGCTCTATTGGTAGAAAGGGAATAAAGCCCATTAGAAAGCAACATGTGTGGCATTATTCATTTTAAAGGTACAGTCAAATCCAAAATTGTTATTGTCTAAAAAGATAGATTATCTCTTTATTACCCATTCCCCAGTTTTGCACAGCCAACATGGTTATATTAATACACTTTTAACCTCTGTGATTACCTTGTATCTAAGCCTCTTTTGACAGCCCCCTGATCAGGGATAGGCAAGGTGTCCATACAAGGACACTGGTGTCCGTGACTAACCCTTGCAGTGTCCACCACAACCTTAGTATATCTTTTTCTTTCTGATTAAATAATAGGAATAAAAAAAAAATATGTAGTGTGAATAAAGTTAGTGGCTTGTCAAGAGACTGCGGAATAAATAAAGCCTGAGTGAAATATCTGCATCTGTAAAATAATACCTAGCTCTATACAAAGACACAGTAGTGACACTGGCACATGCATATAGCCAGACAAGGGCTGGTTATAGGTCAGCTGTTATACCTCATGCTTGTCCCTAGTGTTAGAATATATTAACTGCAACAAATATAAACAGCAACAACTGGAACAAACCATTATGATATATTCATTACACCCAGCACTATATAATGACACAGTAGTGACACTGGCACATGCGTATAGCCAGACAAGGGTTGGTTATAGGGTCAGTGGTATCTGCATCAGTATAATAACACCCAACACTATATAATGACACAGTAGTGACACCGGCACATGGGTATAGCCAGAGGAGGGCAGGTTATAGGGTCAGTAGTATCTGCATCAGTATAATAATACCCAGCGCTATATAATGACACAGTAGTTACACTGGCACATGGGTATAGCCAGACAAGGGCTGGTTATAGGGTCAGTGGTATCTGCATCAGTATAATAACACCCAACACTATATAATGACATAGTAGTGACAATGGCATATGGGTATATCCAGATAAGGGGTGGTTATAGGCTCAGTGGTATCTGCATCAGTATAATAACACCAAGCACTATATAATGACACAGTAGTGACAATGGCACATGGGTATAGCCAGACAAGGGCTGGTTATAGGGTCAGTGGTATCTGCATCAGTATAATAACACCCAACACTATATAATGACACAGTAGTGACACTGGCACATGGGTATAGCCAGACAAGGGCTGGTTATAGGGTCAGTGGTATCTGCATCAGTATAATAACACCCAACACTATATAATGACATAGTAGTGATAATGGCACATGGGTATAGCCAGACAAGGGGTGGTTATAGGCTCAGTGGTATCTGCATCAGTATAATAACACCAAGCACTATATAATGACACAGTAGTGACAATGGCACATGGGTATAGCCAGACAAGGGCTGGTTATAGGGTCAGTGGTATCTGCATCAGTATAATAAAACCCAACACTATATAATGACACAGTAGTGACACTGGCTCATGGGTATAGCCAGACAAGGGCTGGTTATAGGGTCAGTGGTATCTGCATCAGTATAATAACACCCAACACTATATAATGACATAGTAGTGACAATGGCACATGGGTATAACCAGACAAGGGGTGGTTATAGGCTCAGTGGTATCTGCATCAGTATAATAACACCCAGCGCTATATAATGACACAGTAGTGACACTGGCACATGGGTATAGCCAGACAAGGGCTGGTTATAGGGTCAGTGGTATCTGCATCAGTATAATAACACCCAACACTATATAATGACACAGTAGTGACACTGGCACATGGGTATAGCCAGAGGAGGGCTGGTTATAGGGGCAGTGGTATTTATTATTATTATTCTTTATTTATAAAGCACCAACAGATTCCGCAGCGCTGTTCATAGGTAACAAAGATAAAAGGACAGTACAATATGAGACAATATGAGACTGGTTATAGGGTCAGTGGTATCTGCATCAGTGTAATAACACCGAACACTATATAATGACACAGTAGTGACACTGGCACATGGGTATAGCTAGAGGAGGGTTGGTTATAGGGTCAGTGGTATTTGCATCAGTATAATAACACCCAGCACTATAAAATAATATTTTTTAATTTCAAATGTACCTTGGTGTCCTTCACTAAGCTCTGTACTTTGGAAAATGTCCGCCACAGCCTTTGTCTGTGCCTATCCCTGTCACTGATCACATGGCTATTTAATTTTTATCGATTGACTTGCTTTTTAGCCAATTAGTGCAGTGTCAGCCACAACTTCTCGGGAAAGAGCACAATGTTATCTATATGACCCACATGAATTAGTAGTCTCTTGTTGTGAAAAGCTAATCAAAAAGCATATGATATGAGGTTGCCTGTAGTGGCTTAGAAACAGGCAGCAATTTATAGGTTTATATGTAATAAAGTACTGTAAATTAATATAACAGTGTTGGTTTTGAAAAGCTGAAGAATGGGTAGTAAATGCATTATTTATCTTTTAAACAATAACAATTTTAGTGATGACTGTCCCTTAAAATATTTTCAGATACAACAAGAAATTGGGCTCCATTTAACAACAAATTGGTAATTGGCCCATCTGTGATTACGGATAGCATGAGGCATCATGCTGCCTGCATTTATAATGCCATCCCCTGCTCTCAGTCAACCAGTTGCACAAGAAAAGGGTGTGTCATTCCATCTGCGCTTATTATAAACTGCCAACTGATGGAGAAGTTAGTACCAGTCATTTAAAGACCAATGTTTCTTAACTATTGACTGCAGGCTGTACTACACAAGCTCCAAAACTGCATTCACAGCTTTATTGCACTTCTATTATCAAATTTGCTTAATTTTCTTGGTATCCTTTGTTGAAGCAGCATTTCACATTGGTGAGACAATAACATGAGGCATACAAGTGGAGCCACCAATCAGCAGCTACTAAGCCTGCCTATGTATGCTTTTCAACATAGGATACCAAGAGAACAAAACAAATTAGATAACAGAAGTAAATTATAACGTTGTTTAAAATTGCCTGCTCTCTCAAAATCATGAAAAGAAAATTGGTTTCATATCCCCTTAAAGGGATACTAAACCCAAATGTTTTCTTTCATGATTCAGATAGAGTATTCAATTTAATCATCTTTCTAATTTATTCCTATTATCAATTTTTCTTTGTTCCTTTGCTATCTTTATTTGAAAATCAAGACTATATATATATATATATATATATATATATATATATATATATGCCACCAATCAGCAAGCACTATCAAGGGTGCTAAGCCAAAAATGGGATGGCTCCTTAGCTTAGATTCCTTTTTCAAATACAGATAACAAGAAAATGAAGAAAAATTGATAATATGAGTAAATTAGAAAGTTGCTTAAAATTGCATGCTCTATCTCAGTGATTTTCAACCTTTTTTTTGCCGTGGCATACTTTTTTCAATTAAAAAATCCTGCGGCATACCACCATCCCAAAATTTTACAAAATCACACATTGTAGCCTAATACAGCATATATATATATATATATATATATATATATATATATATATATATATATATATATATATATATATATATATATATATATATACAGGGAGTGCAGAATTATTAGGCAAGTTGTATTTTTGAGGATTAATTTTATTATTGAACAACAACCATGTTTTCAATGAACCCAAAAAACTCATTAATATCAAAGCTGAATATTTTTGGAAGTAGTTTTTAGTTTGTTTTTAGTTTTAGCTATTTTAGGGGGATATCTGTGTGTGCAGGTGACTATTACTGTGCATAATTATTAGGCAACTTAACAAAAAACAAATATATACCCATTTCAATTATTTATTTTTACCAGTGAAACCAATATAACATCTCAACATTCACAAATATACATTTCTGACATTCAAAAACAAAACAAAAACAAATCAGTGAACAATATAGCCACCTTTCTTTGCAAGGACACTCAAAAGCCTGCCATCCATGGATTCTGTCAGTGTTTTGATCTGTTCACCATCAACATTGCGTGCAGCAGCAACCACAGCCTCCCAGACACTGTTCAGAGAGGTGTACTGTTTTCCCTCCTTGTAAATCTCACATTTGATGATGGACCACAGGTTCTCAATGGGGTTCAGATCAGGTGAACAAGGAGGCCATGTCATTAGATTTTCTTCTTTTATACCCTTTCTTGCCAGCCACGCTGTGGAGTACTTGGATGCGTGTGATGGAGCATTGTCCTGCATGAAAATCATGTTTTTCTTGAAGGATGCAGACTTCTTCCTGTACCACTGCTTGAAGAAGGTGTCTTCCAGAAACTGGCAGTAGGACTGGGAGTTGAGCTTGACTCCATCCTCAACCCGAAAAGGCCCCACAAGCTCATCTTTGATGATACCAGCCCAAACCAGTACTCCACCTCCACCTTGCTGGCGTCTGAGTCGGACTGGAGCTCTCTGCCCTTTATCAATCCAGCCACGGGCCCATCCATCTGGCCAATCAAGACTCACTCTCATTTCATCAGTCCATAAAACCTTAGAAAAATCAGTCTTGAGATATTTCTTGGCCCAGTCTTGACGTTTCAGCTTGTGTGTCTTGTTCAGTGGTGGTCGTCTTTCAGCCTTTCTTACCTTGGCCATGTCTCTGAGTATTGCACACCTTGTGCTTTTGGGCACTCCAGTGATGTTGCAGCTCTGAAATATGGTCAAACTGGTGGCAAGTGGCATCTTGGCAGCTGCACGCTTGACTTTTCTCAGTTCATGGGCAGTTATTTTGCGCCTTGGTTTTTCCACACGCTTCTTGCGACCCTGTTGACTATTTTGAATGAAACGCTTGATTGATCACGCTTCAGAAGCTTTGCAATTTTAAGAGTGCTGCATCCCTCTGCAAGATATCTCACTATTTTTGACTTTTCTGAGCCTGTCAAGTCCTTCTTTTGACCCATTTTGCCAAAGGAAAGGAAGTTGCCTAATAATTATGCACACCTGATATAGGGTGTTGATGTCATTAGACCACACCCCTTCTCATTACAGAGATGCACATCACCTAATATGCTTAATTGGTAGTAGGCTTTCGCGCCTATACAGCTTGGAGTAAGACAACGTGCATAAAGAGGATGATGTGGTCAAAATACTCATTTGCCTAATAATTCTGCACTCCCTGTATATATATATATATATATATATATATATATATATATATATATATATATATATATATAGGTATCCAAAACACCAGAACTCGCCCACAAAGGAAAAATGCCTGGGTGCAAATTTGTAGAAGATATGCAGCCAAAAGAAAATGCACTCTCAGGACTTTCATGAACAGGTTACTTTTATTTCTGTAACGTTTTCGGAGGTCTTGCCTCCTTCATCAGCATGATGCTGATGAAGGAGGCAAGACCTCCGAAAACGTTACAGAAATAAAAGTAACCTGTTCATGAAAGTCCTGAGAGTGCATTTTCTTTTGGCTGCATATATATATATATATATATATATATATATATATATATATGTACACATATACACATACACACACGCTGTACTCTGCTGTCGTGCCATGACTTCTACAAACTATACATGACATATTGACATTCATTCACAAACAATCATAATGATTGTCTGTGAATGAATGTCAATATGTCATGGTTGTAAATGATGCCTGATGAGCCTGTCACATACCTCCCAATATTTCAAAATTTGAAAGAGGGACACCCCCGCACTCCAGTCCTCCGGTCATGTTCCTTGTGCTGAGAAGGAACGTGAGTGACATGACCTGGCTGGAACTGTTCTGGAGTAGGAGCAAAGCATGGGGGATTGAAGTGTCGCGTTGTGCTGCACGTAGAGCCGGCACTAGACACGTGTTGTGGTGGGTGGGGGTTCCTTCCAAGTGTAAACACAGGTCAGGGAGGCGAGCTGCCGCTGCACAGTTACCCTCAGTCATTATCTTACTCAAAATAAAAAAACGGCCCAGAATAAAAAACAAACAAAATTTAAAAGATATGTCACACTGTTGTCCATCTGCCACGGCACACCTGAGGATCTCTCACGGCACACTAGTGTGCCACGGCACATTGGTTGAAAAACACTGCTCTATCTGAATCATGAAAGAAAACATTTGGGTTTAGTTTCCCTTTAAATATCAAATCACACTTTCATAAATAGGAAATAAGTTTTAAAAAGGTGTTTCTTTTGACTATTAGGACTAAATGGCACACTAAAGTCAGATATTCTTGTGCAATGCTTAGAAGATAATAAAGACAAAGCTAAGGAGATTATAAAGTTCAATTAATTTAGCACTGTTTTAAATGGTAGTTTGCAGAAATAGCCAAATAATGACATTATTACTTCTCTGCTGTTTATTGCAGCGTTCAAATTACAATCTATAATTGCTGTTTTTACAAGGTTGATAAAGTAGTTTAAAGTGACAGTATGCACCAATTTTCATATAACTACATGTAATACACACTACTATAAAGAATGAGATGCACAGATACTGATATACAAATCCAGTATAAAACTGTTTAAAACTTACTTAGAAGCTCTCAGTTTAGCTCTGTTGAAAAGGTAGCTAGAAAGCTCACTGCAAGTGGGAAAGAAGACGTTCCCCCTCCCCATTCTTTTGCATATGAAAAGACCCTTTACACAAACAGAAGCAAGCTGGAGTAGGTATCTGACGGTATTCTCCTAAAACTTTGGGGCTTGGTTAGAAGACTGAAAATCAGAGCAATGTTATTTAAAAATAAGCAAATCTATCAATTAAAAAAAAAAAAAACTTAATGGGCTATATAAATAGATAATCTACAGAACATTTATGCAAAGGAAAAATGAGTGTGTAATGTCCATTTAATCCCTTAAGGACCAAGGTTTTTCCCGGTGTCCATGCTTAAAAGACACAACCAATTTTGTTTTTTTTGCTTCACTCTAAAAGGCCTATCAAGCCATCAACTATGCTACATTCGCTGGCACCAATATGCTCGCCTAACATCGCCTAACATCGTGGCCGTGGACCTGAATATGATCTCCATATTTATAAAAAAAGCCGTCAAAAAGCTGCGCACCAAGTACGTGGCGATGAGCAGCGGACTGTTGTTAACCAACAGTCATCGATCTAGCTGCTATTCAGCTTTTTCCAAACTTTATTTATACCCTGTCACTAAACACCGCCACTATACTAAAATGTTTAACCCTTATCCCGCTGCTCCCAGCACCCCTCCCCCGCAACTAAATAATGTTATTAACCCTTATCCCGCCGCTCCAGGACCCCTCCACAACTAATTAAAAGTATTAACCTCTATCCCGCTGCTCCCGGACCCAACCGCAACTTTAATAAATGTATTAACCCCTAAACCCCTGGCCTCCCACATCACTACCCCCCCTGGCCCCCCACATCGCCATAAACTAAATTAAGCTATTAACCCCAAAACCTAACAACCCGCTAACTTTACATTATAATTACCTCATCCCTATCTTATAATAAATTTAAACGTACCTTTAGAATTAAAATAAACTATATTAAACTATTAATTAAGCTACCCTAACTATTATACTAAAATTACATTAAACTATATTAAACTATTAATTAACCTACCCTATTATACTAAAATTACATTAAACTATATTAAACTATTAATTAACCTACCCTAACTATTATACTAAAATTACATTAAACTACAAATTAAATTAACTATATTACATATTTAAAAACTTAACCCTACTCAAATTATTTAAATCTACAATTAAAAATGACCAAGTTACAAAAAAAATAACAACTAAGTTACAAAAACAAAACACTAAGTTACAAAAAATGAAAAACACTAAATTACACAACATAAAAAAGAAATTATCAAATATTTAAACTAATTACACCAAATCTAATAGTCCTATCAAAATAAAAAGCTCCCCTCCCAAAAAAAAAAAAAAAAAAACCCTAGCCTACAATTAACTACCAATGGCCCTGAAAGGGCCTTTAGGGGGCATTGCCCCAAAGAAATCAGCTCTTTTACCTGTAAAAAAAATATATAAACACCCCCCAACAGTAAAACCCACCACCCACACAACAAACCCCCCAAATAAAAACCTATCTAAAAAACCTAAGCTCCCCATTGCCCTGAAAAGGGCATTTGTATGGGCAATGCCCTGAAAAGGGCATTTAGCTCTTTCAATTCCCAAAGTCCCTAAGCTAAAATTAAAACCCACCCAATAAACCCTTAAAAAAACCTTACACTAACCCCCAAAAATCCACTTACAGTTTGCATCCAAGAGGCAGAAGTCCTCATCGAAGCAGGCCAAAGTCTTCATCCAAGCGGGCCGAAGTCTCCATCCAAGCAGGCAGAATTCTTCATCCAGACAGCATCTTCTATCTTCATCCATCCGGGGCGGAGCGGGTCCATCTTCAAGACATCTGGCGCGGAGCATCCTCTTCTTACGATGAATCTTGAAGAATGAAGTTTCCCTTTAAAGGACGTCATCCAAGATGGCGTCCCTTACATTCTATCAACCAATAGGAATTAAGGGGGAAAAATCCTATTGGCTGTTGCAATCAGCCAATAGGATTGAGCTTTCATCCTATTGGCTGATCCAATCTCGCATTGATTGGAATAGCCAATAGAATGCAAGCTCAATCCTATTGGCTGATTGCAACAGCCAATAGGATTTTCCCCCCTTGAAGATAGAAGCTGCCGTCTGCCCGCTTGGATGAAGACTTCGGCCTGCTTCGATGAAGACTTCTGCCGGCTTCGATGAGGACTTCTGCTGCTTGGATGAGGATGGATGGATTAGTAATTTTTAATTGTAGATTTAAATAATTTGAGTAGGGTTAGGTTTTTAAATATGTAATATAGTTAATTTAATTGTTAGTTTAATGTAATTTTAGTATAATAGTTAGGGTAGGTTAATTAATAGTTTAATGTAATTTTAATATAATAGTTAGGGTAGGTTAATTAATAGTTTAATATAGTTTAATGTAATTTTAGTATAATAGTTAGGGTAGTTTAATTAATAGTTTAATATAGTTTATTTTAATTCTAAAGGTAAGTTTAAATGTATTATAAGATAGGGATGAGGTAATTATAATGTAAAGTTAGCGGGTTGTTAGGTTTAGGGGTTAATAGCTTAATTTAGTTTATGGCGATGTCGAGGGCTGGCAGTTTAGGGATTAATTGGTTTAGTTAGTGGTAGTGATGTGAGATGCCAGGGGTTAATAATTTTATTACAGTTGCGGCAGGGGTCCGGAAGCGGCAGGATAGGGGTTAATAAGTTTATTTATGTTGGGGCGGGTCCGGGAGTGGCGGAATAGAGGTTAATAACATTATGTAGGTGGCGGCAATGTCAGGGTGGCAGATTAGGGGTGTTTAGACTCAGGGTTTATGTTAGGGTGTTAGGTGTAAACGTAACTTTTATTCTAGCATAGAAATCAATGGGATATCTGGCAGCATCGAACATAAGCTTTCGCTGCTTTCAGACTCCCATTAATTCCTATGGCATCCGCGGCCTCCAGGTACGCTGGGCCGGAATAGTGGCGAGCGTACCTGTTAGAAGTTGTCAGATAGTGCCAAATTTGTATTCGGAACATCTGTAATGACGTAAGCATCGATCTGTGTCTGATTGAGACCGGCAGATCGTATGTTACATCACAAATGTCAACTTTTGCCGGTCTATAGGCTTTGATAAATGGGTTGAATCAAGCTCGCCACAATTATGCTGCGGAATTCCAGCTTATTTGCGGTTGACGGCTTGATAAATATCTCTCTAACTGTGCTCTCCATAGTTAAGTGCCCCCATACACATTATACACAATTGTTTGCAGTTTTCTTTTTAACCATTTATACAATGCTAGTGTAGCTAAAGAAAAAAAATGCCTCCAAATAAATTCATTATGTTGTCCTGATTTTGGGAATACCCCACGGGGCCGATTTAACATGCTGCAAATGCGATAGTTTCCACGTGAGCCGCTAGGCTCGCCCAAAACATAAGTTAAGAAGCAGCGGTCTTAAGACCGCTGATCATTAACTTATCCGCCACATCTGAGACAGCGGACAGCAATTATCCCGATCAGATACGATCAGCAGATCATATCCACCCGCAACATAGTAAATCGGCCCCCATATGTCTATGATTCCATCTAATTTATACTAAACATAGGCCTAATACTACAAAGATGGAATTATTGGTTTAATGCTAAAATTTGCTATGCTTGGACTGTGAGCTAAATATTGGTTACACAATTCAAAACTGCTACACAAAAGTGTATATTTGTATCCCAGGGTATTTATCTAGAGGTATTTTGACACATTATGTTTAACCCTTTTATCACCAAGATCAGAAAATAAAATTTAGGGGGTTAAAACACACACAACATTTGTTTTTATTAAAATAAAATGATAAAAAAAAAATCCACTTTATTAAAAAAAACACACACAAAAAACACTTTATTAAAATAAATTTTTACACTTTTGTTACCATACATGTTCACTGTCACAGAAGGGTAGGGGCCAAAACAAGCCATTGTTAACAAACATTTTTGACAGATGTGATCACTTTAACTGACTTGCATACAAAGAGAGAAGCGCACTACCAGGAACTGTCTTTCTGACTGTCACAGTGTTCATATGACCATAAGCCACTTTTTTGTGCATTTACCCTTTATTGTCAATCTTATATTCCACACTTTTCAAATTTTGTTTTGGGGTTTTTAACACCTTATTTGCTAGAGGGCTTTAAAGTGTTGTATAGCAATATGTTAAAGCATTTTGGTAGTTAAAGGGTTAACAAATCTGTGTTGGCCATCAAATAGTTATATGTTACCATATCTTGCTTGGTAAGAAGGCTCTCTGTGCTCAGTTATACTGAAAAGCTTTATAAGGTTGGAAGACATAATGTGATGAGCCCACTGACCAAGGGATCTGCTTATAATAGGATAGGTGGAAAGATTGCCAATCACTTGATGCTCACTCCTGGTGCATGCTAGTATCCAGGCTCCATTTTAGGTATAAATTCACTGTGTGACTGGCTGTCACAGTGATTATATCCCCAGTAACTGTCATTATTGACAGTTACTGTACTGCTGCTGGCTAGCCTCACATGCAGGCTTCCAGCAACAGCATGAGATTGCAGTGTGTATCTCATGAAGGGAGGCACGCTAACAGCCCAGGACAGTCTTTAAGAATTAAACTACCCTGGTCCTTAAGGGGTTAACACAAATTATTTGAAATCTAATTTGCCTTCTAGGGGCGCAATCAAATATACGGCGCAGGTTTCGGCACAAGTGTGGGAACCTGCGCCACCCGTAATTTCACTTCGCACATCGGGGTATTACATAAACCCCGCCGGCAGTTCATAAAGTGCCGTAAGTCGGATAAACTAGCGATGTCCAGAAATGAGCGTAAATACAAATTTCTGGAGTCGCCAGTGACTTACGGCACTTTAGAAACTGCCGGCGCCTAAGAAAAGTAAAGAAAATAACAAATCTCCCGTAAAAGTCTAACACGCCTCCCAAAAATAAGCCCGACACTTAAAACCCCTATATCCGCAATCCCCCCTCTCATTATTAATATTAAATGTATTAACCCCTAGACCGAAAACCCCCACAAGGCAATATGCCTATTTAAACTATTAACCCCTATATCCGCCATCAAACCCACACCGCAAGTAATAACTAAATTATTAACCCCTAAACTGCCATAGCCCACAACTCAATTAACCTATTCAAGTATTAACCCCTAAACCGCCGTAGCCCACATAGCCTATTAAATGTATTAACCCCTAATCTGCCACCGCCAACGTCGCCGCCACTATAATAAAGTTATTAACCCCTAAACCTAAGTCTAACCCTATCCCTAACACCCCCCTAACTTAAATATTATTTAAATAAATCTAAATAAATTTACTATTATTAACTAAATTATTCCTATTTAAAACTAAATACTTTCCTATAAAATAAACCGTAAGATAGCTACAATATAATTAATAATTACATTGTAGCTATTTTAGGATTTATTTTTATTTTACAGGCAACTTTGTATTTATTTTAACTCGGTACAATAGTTAATAAATAGTTATTAACTATTTAATAGCTACCTAGTTATAATAAAGACAAATTTAAAAATACACATTTATGTGTGTGTGTGTGTGTGTATATATGTATATATGTGTATGTGTGTATATATATATATATATATATATATATATGACTGTCAAACTCGGTATGGAGCTTGAGGACCCGTGTTTCTGGCGAGACTGCAGGCTCGCCAGAAAAAACAGTTATGAAGCAGCGGTCTAAAGACAGCTGCTCCATAACCCTGTCCACCTGTTCCGATGAGGCGGACAGGAATCGCCGGAATTCAACCCGATTAAGTACGATCGGGTTGATTGACACATACTGCTGGCGGCCGAATCTGCAGGGGGCGGGCTTCGCACCAGCAGCTCACAAAAGCTGCTGGTGCAATGCTGAATAAGGAGAGCGTATTGCTCTCCGCATTCAGTGATGTCTGTCGGACCTGATCCGCACTGTCGGATCAGGTCCGACAGACATATGATAAATAGGCCTCACTGTGTGTATTTATACATGTATGTGTATGTATGTATGTGACTGTGTGTGTATTAATGCCTGTATGTGTGTATGTGAATGTGTGTGTATTTATGCATGTATGTGTATGTGACTGTGTGTGTGTGTATGCATGTAGTGTGTGTGTGTATGTGACTGTGTGTGTATTTATGCATGTATGTGTATGTGACTGTGTGTGTATTTATGCATGTAGTGTGTGTGTGTGTGTGTATGTGACTGTGTGTGTATTTATGCATGTATGTGTATGTGTGTATGTATGTATGTGACTGTGTATGTATTTATGCATGTATGTGTATGTGTGTATGTATGTATGTGACTGTGTGTGTATTTATGCATGTATGTGTATGTGTGTATGTATGTGACTGTGTATGTATTTATGCATGTATGTGTATGTGTGTATGTATGTATGTGACTGTGTGTGTATTTATGCATGTAGTGTGTGTGTGTGTGTGTATGTGACTGTGTGTGCATTTATGCATGTATGTGTATGTGTGTATGTATGTATGTGACTGTGTATGTATTTATGCATGTATGTGTATGTGTGTATGTATGTATGTGACTGTGTGTGCATTTATGCATGTATGTGTATGTGTGTATGTATGTGACTGTGTATGTATTTATGCATGTATGTGTATGTGTGTATGTATGTATGTATGTGAATGTGTATGTATTTATGCATGTATGTGTATGTGTGTATGTATGTATGTGACTGTGTATGTATTTATGCATGTATGTGTATGTGTGTATGTATGTATGTGACTGTGTATTTATTTATGCATGTATGTGTATGTGTGTATGTATGTATGTGACTGTGTGTGTATTTATGCATGTATGTGTATGTGTGTATGTATGTATGTATGTGACTGTATATGTATTTATGCATGTATGTGTATGTGTGTATGTATGTATATGACTGTGTATGTATTTATGCATGTATGTGTATGTGTGTATGTATGTATATGACTGTGTGTGTATTTATGCATGTATGTGTATGTGTGTATGTATGTATGTGACTGTGTATGTATTTATGCATGTATGTGTATGTGTGTATGTATGTATATGACTGTGTATGTATTTATGCATGTATGTGTATGTGTGTATGTATGTATGTGACTGTGTATGTATTTATGCATGTATGTGTATGTGTGTATGTATGTATGTGACTGTGTGTGTATTTATGCATGTATGTGTATGTGTGTATGTATGTATGTGACTGTTTGTGTATTTATGCATGTATGTGTATGTGTGTATGTATGTATGTGACTGTGTGTGTATTTATGCATGTATGTGTATGTGTGTATGTATGTATGTGACTGTGTGTGTATTTATGCATGTATGTGTATGTGTGTATGTATGTATGTGACTGTGTGTGTATTTATGCATGTATGTGTATGTGTATATGTATGTATATGACTGTGTATGTATTTATGCATGTATGTGTGTGTGTATGTATGTATGTATGTGACTGTGTATGTATTTATGCATGTATGTGTATGTGTGTATGTATGTATGTGACTGTGTGTGTATTTATGCATGTATGTGTATGTGTGTATGTATGTATGTGACTGTGTGTGTATTTATGCATGCATGTGAGTTTGTGTGTATGTATGTATGTGACTGTATATGTATTTATGCATGTATGTGTATGTGTGTATGTATGTATGTGACTGTATATGTATTTATGCATGTATGTGTATGTGTGTATGTATGTATGTGACTGTATATGTATTTATGCATGTATGTGTATGTGTGTATGTATATATGTGACTGTGTGTCTATTTATGCATGCATGTGAGTTTGTGTGCATATATGTATGTGACTGTGGGGCCTATCTATCAAGCTCCATCCTGCAGGCTCGCCAGAAACACCAGTTATGAAGCAGCGTTCTAAAGACCGCTGCTCCGTAACCCTGTCCGCCTGCTCTGATGAGGCGGACAGGAATCACCGGAATTCAACCCAATCGAGTATGATCGGGTTGATTGACACCTTCTGATGGCGGTCTGCAGGGGGCAGCATTGCTCTCCGCATTCAGCGATGTCTGTCGGACCTGATCCGCACTGTCGGATCAGGTCCGACAGACATATGATAAATAGGCCCCACTGTGTGTATTTATGCATGTATGTGTGTGTGTATGTATGTGACTGTGTGTGCATTTATGTATGTATGTGTGTGTGTGTATGTATGTAACTGTGTGTGTATTTATGCATGTATGTGTGTGTGTATGTATGTGACTGTGTGTGTATTTATGCATGTATGTGTGTGTGTGTATGTATGTGACTGTGTGTGTATTTATGCATGTATGTGTGTGTGTGTATGTATGTGACTGTGTGTGTATTTATGCATGTATGTGTATGTGTGTATGTATGTGACTGTGTGTGTATTTATGCATGTATGTGTGTGTGTGTATGTATGTGACTGTGTGTGTATTTATGCATGTATGTGTGTGTGTGTATGTATGTGACTGTGTGTGTATTTATGCATGTATGTGTGTGTGTGTATGTATGTGACTGTGTGTGTATTTATGCATGTATGTGTATGTGTGTGTGTGTATGTATGTGACTGTGTGTGTATTTATGCATGTATGTGTGTGTGTGTATGTATGTGACTGTGTGTGTATTTATGCATGTATGTGTATGTGTGTGTGTGTATGTATGTGACTGTGTGTGTATTTATGCATGTATGTGTGTGTGTGTATGTATGTGACTGTGTGTGCATTTATGCATGTATGTGTATGTGTGTGTGTGTATGTATGTGACTGTGTGTGTATTTATGCATGTATGTGTGTGTGTGAATGTATGTGACTGTGTGTGTATTTATGCATGTATGTGTATGTGACTGTGTGTGTATTTATGCATGTATGTGTATGTGACTGTGTGTGTATTTATGCATGTAGTGTGTGTGTATTTGACTGTGTGTGTATTTATGCATGTATGTGTATTTGTCTGTGTGTGTATTTATGCATGTAGTGTGTGTGTGTGTGTATGTGACTGTGTGTATATTTATGCATGTATGTGTATGTGACTGTGTGTGTATTTATGCATGTAGTGTGTGTGTGTGTGTATGTGACTGTGTGTATATTTATGCATGTATGTGTATGTGACTGTGTGTGTATTTATGCATGTAGTGTGTGTGTGTGTGTGTATGTGACTGTGTGTATATTTATGCATGTATGTGTATGTGACTGTGTGTGTATTTATGCATGTATGTGTATGTGACTGTGTGTGTATTTATGCATGTATGTGTATGTGACTGTGTGTGTATTTACAAAGTAGAGCGCATATTTCGCTTCAGAGAAAGTGATATATTGCTCTCCCCTTATAATCTAGCCCTTTATATGTTAAGTCTACTCCTGGCAGAATGTTCTGTAGGTTATCAGTGCTTTTATTTATGTTATTCTGTGCACCAGACTAGTCTATGTTGTCCAACACAACAGAGAAATAGGCACAGTAGTTTAGAAACTTTTCAATAGATTTCAATCTAAAATGTATAGTTTACAGATCATTTAGTTGTACTATACACAGTTAACTCCCTGTACCATATTTGTGAAGCTTATCTATTAACATCTCCAGTAATTTTTATTACCATTAATTAGTGGTCTGAAGAATTGTAATGCTGATAGATATATGGACAACATCCATTTACCTTATCGACAAGGTGTTGAAATATTGGGCTATGAAGTAGTGCTATTAAGCAATTAGCATGTAATTAAAAGCAACACCTGTTTAGAGTGGCATAAGATGGCAGTTAAAATAATGACTGAATAGGTGTTCTTGGGTAATAACTGCTCTGTATGTTATTTATATGCTATAACAAAAGGATTTCTTAAACTAAGAACATGAGCACCACAACAGTAATTTATTTTTAACAAATGTTTATTTATTTGTGTATCTTAAATTAATTATTTACCCTTGCACCGTGGCAGTCTTTGACCAGAAAGGAATTGAATGGACATAAAATTAACTGTAGTTAAGCTGAAGCTGAAGTGAAGGTATAGCCATAACTGTCTATTACTTTTGATACTCTCTCTCTCTCTCTCTCTCTCTCTCTCTATATATATATATATATATATATATATATATGTACTATATATAAATAATCTACAGCAGAAGTGAGTACACCCCTGTGTAACACCACTGCGTTACTTGTGAAGTTAAACAGTAGAGTACATTATTTTTCTATTGATTTTTTTTAATTTTGAAAAACTTAAAGGGATAGTAAAATCCATATTAAACTTTAATGATTCAGATAGGGCATGTAATTTTAAACAACTTCCTAATTTACTTTTATCATCAAATTTGCATTGTTCTCTTGTTATTCTTAGTCTAAAGCTAAACCTTGGTAGGCTCATATGCTAATTTCTAAGCTCTTGAAGGCCGTCTCTCATCTGAATGCATTTGACAGTTTTTCAGAGCTAGAGGGCGTTAGTTCATGTGTTTCATATAGATAACACTGTGCTCACGCACGTGAAGTTTTTTAAGAGTCAGCATTAATTGCCTGAACTGCAAGTCTGTCAAAAGATCTGAGATAAGGAGGCAGTTAGCAGAAGCTTAGATACAAGGTAATAACAGAGGTAAAAAGCATATTTCTATAACAGTGTTGGTTATGCAAAACTGGGGAATGGTAAATATAGGGATTATCTATTTTTTTAAACAATACCATTTTTAGTGTTTACTAATCCCTTTAATTACAATTACAACAAATTTTCCTCTCTATGTCAAAGTGCATTTGCATATTTAACCCTTTAACTGCTGATCTATTACTACCCCTGTGCTGAGCTGTTCTGGAGTTTTTAGAAGGGACATTACAGTAAAATGTGTTTCATTACAGTGTCTTGTTATACCAGCTGCAGAGGTTACAATATTTTAGAAACTGCTTGTCAGAGTACATTTTGTGTATGAAACAGATGTTTTTGCTACATGAAACCACAACGTAATCAAATGGGTTGAGCTTCTAGGGAGAATGGGCCTCATTAGCTTATCTCAATATGTATACAAAATCCTCCTTATCCTATCTCTTTATACACAGTAAAATCAGAGGAAACAACCTCCTGGGTGTGTAATTTCTTCTACACATCATTTATTTAGCTTTTCTATAGCCAGTACTTAAATATTGAAATATTCAGTATAGCTATGGATACAACAGGCAAATTAGCTATTTCAAATATTAAAATAGAGGTAAAAGAGATATTTGCAAACAATTTAATACACTTTAGCAGATAAAATAGATAATTGGGAAAACATTAAAGGGGAGTAAACAAAAATTATTTTAGCCCCCTATAGGTCATATTATGTATTTAAAAGTAAGAAGGGGTTTTCCTCATATAAATTAGGACCTTTGGGTATAGTTTTATGTTTAAAACTTGTAAGACAACATTTGACAAACAAATACAGGAGGAATTGAGAGCCCTATTCCCATGGGAATTTACAATCTAGGGGGTCGATCCGATAAAAATCATCGCCCGCAAAAGCTGGCGACACCAATATTTGCGCGGGTTTGGTATCCTATATACGGCGTAACCTAGAAGTTACGCGTGTATATTTCTGCTGTCGCCCGTAGTTTTTTGGGCCATAGGCAGGTATACCAAACCCGCGCAGTTTGGTATCCAATATACAGCGTAAGGACTTACGTGGCGAAAATGGAGAAATCTTACTCCATTTTCACCTCGCCACAAAAAGCAGCCGTAAGAAGCCTTACGCTGACTATTGGAGCCCCGTAACTCCCTAAACTGGCTGCTAAATAGACCTAACACCTAACGCATGCGCAATGTCTATCTCCCTGTCAACCGCGATCTGCTAAATAAAACCTAACACCTAACGCATGCGCAATGTCTATCTCCCTGTCAACCGCGATCCCCCACCGCAATCCCTAATAAAGTATTTAACCCCTAAACCGCCGCCATCTACATAAACTAACCCCCTACTGTGAGCCCCTAAAACCGCCGCCATCTACCTGATCTATCCCCTAATCTGACCTCTTACACCACCGCCAGCTATATTAATATTATTAACCCCTAATCTAATATACATAAAGTAATAAACTCTATTACCAGCCCTTAAAAGGGCCTTTTGCGGGGCTTTGCCCCAAAGTTAACAGCTCCTTTGCCCTATAACCTGCCATCCCTACACCGCCGCACCTATATTAATGGTATTAATCCCTAATATAAGCCCCTTACACCGCCGCCATCTATATTAAAATTATTAACCCCTAATTTAATCTACCTACCCCGCCGCCAGCTATATTATCTATATTAACCCTAAGTATATTATAGTTAATATAGTTATTACATTATATATATTAACTATATTAACCCTAATTATATTAGGGTTAATATAGTTAATATAGTTACTATAGTATTTATATTAACTATATTAACTCTATCTAACCCTAACACCCCTAACTAAATTCTTATTAAATAAATCTAATTCATATTAAAAACTAAAATATTCCTATTTAAATCTAAATACTTACCTATAAAATAAACTCTAAGATAGCTACAATGTAATTAATAATTACATTGTAGCTATGTTAGGGTTTATATTTATTTTACAGGTAAATTGTTAATTATTTTAACTAGGTATAATAGCTATTAAATAGTTATTTACTATTTAATAGCTACCTAGTTAAAATAATTACCCAATTACCTGTAAAATAAATCCTAACCTAAGTTACAAATACACCTACACTATCAATAAATTAAAGAAACTACAAATATCTATCTAAAAATACAATTAAATAAACTAAACTAAATTACAAAAAAAAACAAACACTAAATTACAAAAAAAAAAAAAAAAAAGATTACAAGATTTTTAAGCTAATTACACCTATTCTAAGCCCCCTAATAAAATAATAAAGCCCCCCAAAATAAAAAAATTCCCTACCCTATTCTAAATTAAAAAAAGTTCAAAGCTCTTTTACCTTACCAGCCCTTAAAAGGGCCTTTTTACATTCTTGCATTTCAAATAAAGATACCAAGAGAATGAAGAAAATTTGATAATAGGCGTAAATTAGAAAGTTGCTTAAAATTTCATGCTTTACCTGAATCACAAAAAAAAAATTGGGGTCAGTGTCCCTTTAATCTTAGACATAAACTCCTTAAAAAAACGCCAATATTTAAAAGCAATTGCTAACGAATTAGATACATTATTCATTAATGACCTAATGCATTAGGTTTCAAACTCTTAAGTTACACATTAATAAAAACAACAAATTTGGAGCAATATAAATTAATCCGAACCAGGTAATAACAACAATAATTATACAAGGCAACAAACTTTGAGAATTTGTTAACTAAACACAACAAACATCCACAGCAAATAGAAAAGTTTTTCAAATGTTAGAACAATAATAGTAATGTTAACCTCCTGATGCACATCTATTGAATGTATGCAAAACATGTGCAATACAAAATAATGTTTAGTTCCTGTTTCCATGATAGGTGTGCAGTACAGTTACGTGAAACATTACCAATGCTGCAAAAACATACATTAATGCAGACCCTTTTTGACAGATACACTTGAAACATTTAATAACAGAAGGTAAAAGAATGTGGTCTTGACTATAAGTACTGCAACGTCCTTTATGAATATTTTTTATTTGAATGTTAAGCGCTGTCATCTACTTTATTATAATAACAAATGTCAGTTCTGAAATGAAATATAGGAAATTACTACTTCTAGTAAAGAGTATGTAATAAACTGTGTCATGTTATATTTTGTTGTTAATGTTTCTAGTGGGCAGAAACTGATCATTAGATGATGATATGTGTCTGTAGATTACTAAAGAAGCATTAAACAATACAAATACATATTGGAAAGAAGAGCAATTTATTAATATAATTTTGGTAGGAAGAAGTATATGATTATTCCCAAAAGTTTATAACATCATGAAGAGAATTGTACCTTTTTTGGGATACAGGATTCTAAAGAAAAAACCCAGTAGGCTTCCTGTTTCAAAAGAGCTTTGTTCATATCTCCACCTCTGATAGGTAATTTAACCTGTTTAATAACCATCCACTTGAAAGTTAGATTTTCACTGTTATGCTTTTGCATTGTTTGGCAATCTCTGAACAATGATCTGACCTTTTAATATCTGATAGATGTTGTCTAATGCGTTCTTTGACCTCTCTAGAGGTACAACCTACATACTGTTTTTTGGTGCATGCGCACCAAATAAGATATACAACATTCTTGGAGCGACAGTTTACACAACTATTGATCCTATATACCTTATCTGTAACTGCAGAAGAGAAAGTGTTGCCTTTGTGAATAAAGCTAAATGGAGTGCAAGTACTAAAGCCACATTTATACATTCCTTTGGAATTTAATCAGGAACCCAAAGCTGATTTTAATTTGGGCAAGGCACTTGGCGAAATTTGTTTACCTATGGTAAACCCCCTTCTGTATGAAAACCTACATCATTTTTCAATGGCTGTCAAACGTGACTTGGTCCCCAACAGCATTTGCTGGGTTGAGTTTGTCTAGATAGGAAAATCTTGTTACTAGACAAACTCAACCCAGCAAATGCTGTTGGGGACCAAGTCACATTTGTCACGCAATATTCATCAGATTACAATGAGACACATACCCATGCTTAAAGCTGATGATGGCCTAGTGACAACCATTGAAAAAGGATGTAGGTTTTCATACAGAAGGGGGTTTACCATAGGTAACCAAAATTTCGCCAAGTGCCTTGCCCAAATTAAAAGCAGTTTCGAGTTCCTGATTAAATTCCAAAGGAATGTATAAATGTGGCTTTAGTGCTCGCACTCCATGTAGCTTTATTCACAAAGGCAACACTTTCTCTTCTGCAGTTACAGATAAGGTATATAGGATCAATAGTTGTGTGTCGCTCCAAGAATGTTGTATATCTTATTTGGTGCACATGCACCAAAAAACAGTATGTAGGTTGTACCTCTAGAGAGGTCATAGAACGCATTAGACAACATCTATCAGATATTAAAAGGTCAGATCATTGTTCAGAGATGGCCAAACACTTTATACAAAAGCATAACGGTGAAAATCTAACTTTCAAGTGGATGGTTATTAAACAGGTTAAATTACCTATCAGAGGTGGAGATATGAACAAAGCTCTTTTGAAACAGGAAGCCTACTGGATTTTTTCTTTAGAATCCGTATCCCAAAAGCGTACAACTCTCTTCATGATGTTAAAAACTTTTGGGAATATTCATATACTTCTTCCTACCAAAATTATATTAATATATTAATATATTAATAAATTGTTCATCTTTCCAATATGTATTTGTATTGTTTAATGCTTCTTTAGTAATCTACAGACACATACCATCATCTAATGATCAGTTTCTGCCCACTAGAAACATTAACAAAATATAACATGACACAGTTTATTACATACTCTTTACTAGAAGTAGTAATTTCCTATATTTCATTTCAGAACTTACATTTGTTATTATAATAAAGTAGATGACAGCACTTAACATTCAAATAAAAAATATTCATAAAGGACGTTGCAGTACTTATAGTCAAGACCACGTTCTTTTACCTTCTGTTATTAAATGTTTCAAGTGTATCTGTCAAAAAGGGTCTGCATTAATGTATGTTTTTGCAGCATTGGTAATGTTTCACGTAACTGTACTGCACACCTATCATGGAAATGAGAACTAAACATTATTTTGTATTGCACATGTTTTGCATACATTCAACAGCAAGAGGTTAACATTACTATTATTATTCTAACATTTGAAAAACTATTCTATTTGCTGTGGATGTTTGTTGTGTTTAGTTAACAAATTCTCAAAGTTTGTTGCCTTGTATAATTATTGTTGTTATTTCCTGGTACAGATTAATTTACAATGCTCCAAATTTGTTGTTTTTATTAATGTGTAACTTAAGAGTTTGAAACCTAATGCATTAGGCCATTAATGAACAATTTATCTAATTCATTAACAAGTATATACAATTCTCAGCTGTTAAAGCAATGATTGTAATTAAGAGCATCCAATAGAAAATTAGTACTGCTTTTAAATATTGGCCGTTTTTTTAAGGAGTTTATGTCTAAGATTAAGGCCACTGGCCGAAACATGTCAGACAACTATTGCTAAATTCTGTCAAGCTTTTAAATTGGACCATTAAAGTTGAACTTTTAATTCAAGGCATTCCAGGCTTCTTTTTTCTACTATTTGATACCTATATATATATATATATATATATATATATATATATAATATATGTGTGTGTGTGTGTGTGTGTGTGTGTGTAAAGTGAGTTTTAAACTGTTTATTTTAATTTTAATTTTGAACTCATATGTTAACGACCAAAAACACTTTTTAAAGAGCAGGCTATTACCTTTTGAATGTGGATCTCTTGGGGTTTCTAAAGTTTAAGGGGCGGAGATTAAGGTATTTGAATATCTACCCTCCATCCTGTTCCCTTATGCTCTGTTAACCAGTTTGCCACTTCCGGTAATCCAGGGCTTTGTGCCCCAGTAAGTGCAGGGAGCTGTGATGAGCTCCGTCTTGGATAAAGACACATGGTTGTCATCTGCACTAAAAACAATGTGCAGATCATGACAATATGTTGTCATAATCACTAAAGGGGTTAAAGATATTTTCAGGTACATACAATTTTAAAGGGACAGTCTAATCTTGTTTAAAAAAATTGATAATCCCTTTAATACCAATTCCCCAGTTTTTCATAACCAACACTGTTATATTAATATACTTTTTACCTCTGTGATTACCTTGTATCTAAGCTTTGTCAGACTGCCACATCATCTCAGTTCTTTTGACAGACTTGCATTTTAGCCAATCAGTGCCCTCTCATAAGTAACTCCACGGGCGGAAGCACAATGTTATTTATATGTCACACATACACTAATATCCTCTAGCTGTGAAAAACTGTCAAATGCATTTAGATAAGAGGTGAACTTCAAAGGCTTAGAAATGAGCATATGAGCCTACCTAGGTTTAGCTTTCAACTAAGAATACCAAGAGAACAAAGCAAATTTGATAATAAAAGTAAATTGCCCTATCTAAATCATGAAAGTTACATTTTGACTAGACTGTCCCTTTAACAACAAAGAGTTTCCTGTTTGTGCATCATTTCTAAAGTTATTCATCTGTGCTGTTATAAAAGCATGAATTAGATGTCATTATCATTAGGTAACAATGTTTTGTCTCGTAAATTTTGATTGATCACTAAACTCAGCAATCAATTAAAGGGAATTCTCACTAGAACTGTAAAAATACAATGTGAAGTACAAATCCATTAGTTCCATTTGATGTGTTGATATGTATTGTAAAACAAAATGTGTGTACTGAAAAGTTTCAGAGCAAAAAAAAAGCATTAGTATAAGTGTAATTTGTTAATCTAACTTTCCCTTCGATATTAATAATATTTCTATACAGCAAATGTTAAAATATAGGAACATAACATTTGAATAATCAAAAGTAACATTTGAATATTGTATCCGAATGTTGATTGTAATACAAATAGATTTAGACCACTATATGTTGAGTTTTGACCTTAAAAAGTAATTAACTATCTGAATACTGATTTCCAAAAACCAAGTATCTTTCAGTGATGTAAAGTGATGTACACTAACTAAAAAGGCAGCACCAAATAAACAAACAAACATGCAAATACACTCACAAAAGTACACACAATTAAACTCACACAAAGACCTACATACATGTGCACACACACACATAATCACAACACCATCACGATCACACAAACATCCACATACACACACAAAAAAAAAAAAAACTCACACCAACACCCACATGCATGTGTGCACAAACACACATGGACACGCACACATATAATCACAACACCATCACACTCACACAAACATTCACATACACACACACAAACAAACATACACTCAACAGCACAACAGTTCATTTTTTATTTCAGTGATATTTGTCATGTTTCAAAATTATGCTTAAAAATGTATTTAATTTTTTTAGCTTATAGATACAGTGAAAAAGTGAAACAAAGATTTCTATTTATTAAGTATTATTACTTTTGAATTGTCTCAATATCTTTGAAGAATAAAGGGGAATGGTGGTTAAAGATTATTTTTTCAACACTGACAAATAAGGTTATTTTTCTGAAATCACCCTTACTGACCATTGTAGGGCTACTGAAATAAAACATGTTTAAATTGAACTTGTCACATTAGGCTTAAATGAAAAGGTTGACCTTTGGAAAGTAAGTTTACGCCCTAAAGCAACATATTATTTAATATAACATAATCAATATTTGATGGCAATAGTTAGTGAATGATTTATTACATTATATATATATATATATATATATATATATATATATATACAGTATTCATTTATTTTTTTCCCTTTCTTTTTCATGTCTTATAACAATCAGTGGTATTGAATGAACTTACCTCAAAATGTATCAATACTAAGAGAAAATGTTTTAATACAAAACAAATATTTGGCCTAAAAACCAGAACAATTTTAGCAGACCTTTAGAGTAAACATGTTCTGTTTATAATTATATGTGTGTAAATGTGATAGATAGATAGATGATAGATAGATGACAGAAGAAAACAAAAAACAAAAATTTGGTAAAAGATTGCTAGTAGCTTTGATATGAAAATCCTATAGCTTTATTAAATAAAAAAATGGAAACAATGAATAATTAATGTATATATAAATATTTATATATTCAGTGTGTATATATATATATATATATATATATATATAAATCCAAGGGCACAGGCACTCGATGGTGCCCTGGGATTGATTTGGATATGTTTTGCAGCACACCGTGGCACTTCAATAATTGTAAGATTGTGCAGTCCCATCTGGATATGTATGTATATATATATATATATATATATATATCCTATATTATAAAAGACAAGTGTTTGTCTGAAGCCGTCATGCGCAGTACAGACAAACACTTGGCCTTAGATTCTATTCTCGCGCACCTCGGCATAGCTGACAGCTGACAGATTGGGAGCGCGAGGTACACAGCATACAAGCAGCTGTGAGATAGGGAGCGCGAGCTACTCAACAGCTGTGAGGTCTGCTGCGTGAGAAGCGGCAACGTGCTCCCCAGACCTCACAGCTGTTTGTGGCCGACTGGAGCGTCGCGAGGGGCGTGGCCGGGCATCGCGAGGGGCGTGGCCGGGCGGGTGTTGCCGCGATGGGGCGTGGCCGGGCGGGGTCCCGCGAAGACAGAGCCAGAGAGGGAGCAGGAGGGGGGGGGGCAGAGAGCCAAAGAGAAGGGGGGGGCAGAGAGCCAAAGAGAAGGGGGGGGCAGAAAGCCAAAGAGAAGGGGGGGCAGAGAGCCAAAGAGAAGGGGGGGGGCAGAGAGCCAAAGAGAAGGGGGGGCAGAGAGCCAAAGAGAAGGGGGGGGGCAGAGAGCCAAAGAGAAGGGAGGGGCAGAGAGCCAAAGAGAAGGGGGGGCAGAGAGCCAAAGAGAAGGGGGGGCAGAGAGCCAAAGAGAAGGGGGGGCAGAGAGCCAAAGAGAAGGGGGGGGCAGAGAGCCAAAGAGAAGGGGGGGGGGGGCAGAGAGCCAAAGAGAAGGGGGGGCAGAGAGCCAAAGAGAAGGGGGGGGCAGAGAGCCAAAGAGAAGGGGGGGCAGAGAGCCAAAGAGAAGGGGGGTGGCAGAGAGCCAAAGAGAAGGGGGGGCAGAGAGCCAAAGAGAAGGGGGGGGGCAGAGAGCCAAAGAGAAGGGGGGGCAGAGAGCCAAAGAGAAGGGGGGGGGCAGAGAGCCAAAGAGAAGGGGGGGGGCAGAGAGCCAAAGAGAAGGGGGGGACAGAGAGCCAAAGAGAAGGGGGGGGCAGAGAGCCAAAGAGAAGGGTGGGGGGCAGAGAGCCAAAGAGAAGGGGGGGGCAGAGAGCCAAAGAGAAGGGGGGGCAGAGAGCCAAAGAGAAGGGGGGGGGGCAGAGAGCCAAAGAAAAGGGGGGGGGCAGAGAGCCAAAGAGAAGGGGGGGCAGAGAGCCAAAGAGAAGGGGGGCAGAGAGCCAAAGAGAAGGCGGGGGGGCAGAGAGCCAAAGAGAAGGCGGGGGGGCAGAGAGCCAAAGAGAAGGGGGGGCAGAGAGCCAAAGAGAAGGGGGGGCAGAGAGCCAAAGAGAAGGGGGGCAGAGAGCCAAAGAGAAGGGGGGGGCAGAGAGCCAAAGAGAAGGGGGGGGCAGAGAGCCAAAGAGAAGGGGGGGCAGGGAGCCAAAGAGAAGGGGGGGGCAGAGAGCCAAAGAGAAGGGGGGGGCAGAGAGCCAAAGAGAAGGGGGGGGCAGAGAGCCAAAGAGAAGGGGGGGGGCAGAGAGCCAAAGAGAAGGGGGGGCAGAGAGCCAAAGAGAAGGGGGGGCAGAGAGCCAAAGAGAAGGGGGGGGAGAGAGAGCCAAAGAGAAGGGGGGGGAGAGAGAGCCAAAGAGAAGGGGGGGAAGAGAGCCAAAGAGAAGGGGGGGAGAGCCAAAGAGAAGGGGGGAGAGCCAAAGAGGGGGGAGAGAGAGAGCCAAAGAGGAAAAAGAGCCAAAAAGGAGAGAGAGCCAAAGAGGGGGGAGAGAGAGCCAAAGAGGGGGGAGAGAGAGCCAAAGAGGGGGGGGAGAGAGCCAAAGGGGGGGGGAGAGAGCTAAAGGGGGGGAGATCCAAAGAGGGGGGAGAGAGAGAGCCAAAGAGGAAAGAGAGCCAAAGAGGAGAGCAAAAGAGGGGAGAGAGCCAAAGAGGGGGGGGGGGGAGAGCCAAAGAGGGGGGGCAGAGCCAAAGAGGGGGGGGGGGAGCCAAAGAGGGGGGGGGGAGAGCCAAAGAGGGGGGGAGAGCGCCAAAGAGGGGGGAGAGAACAAAAGAGGGGGGAGAGAGCCAAAGAGGGGAGGGGAGAGCAAAAGAGGGGGGGAGCCAAAGGGGAGGGGGGAGCCAAAGGGGAGGGGAGAGCCAAAGAGGGGGGAGAGAGAGAGCCAAAGAGGAGAGAGAGCCAAAGAGGGGGGAGAGAGAGCCAAAGAGGGGGGAGAGAGAGCCAAAGGGGGGGGAGCCAAAGAGGGGAGAGAGAGAGCCAAAGAGGAGAGAGAGCAAAAGAGGGAGGAGAGCCAAAGAGGGGGGGGAGCCAAAGAGGGGGGGGGAGCCAAAGGGGGGGGGAGAGCCAAAGAGGGGGGAGAGAGAGCAAAAGAAAGGATGGAGAGAGCCAAAGAGGGGAGAGAGAGAGCAAAAGAGGGGAGAGAGAGAGCAAAAGAGGGGAGAGAGAGAACAAAGGAGAGGGGGGAGAGAAAGCAAAAGAGAGGGGGGAAAGAAAGCAAAAGAGAGGGGGGAAGAGAGAGCAAAAGAAAGGGGGGAGAGAGCAAGGGGTGGGACCGCTGTTCTGAAAAAAATGGCCCGTGTACACGGGCTTTAGTACTAGTATATATATATATATATATATATATATATATATTTTTTTTTTTTTTTTTTAATTTTTATTATAATCTTGAAAAAGTACAAAGTGCAGTGGCAAAATAGGCATTACAAGTAGGATATTCACATATATCCAAATACATTTGTCAAGAGTTTACATATATGTTAGCAAATCTAAGAGTGGGGGGGGGTGATGAGTCTGTTATGCCCAACTAGGCCGCCTAATCGTCCATTATTTTATATAGTGTTATATTGCATTAATTCATGGGGAGAGTCCAAGAGAGAGAAAAAAAAAAAAAAAAAAAAAAAAAAAAGAGCAAAGTTAACATAATCTCCTCCCTTCTCACCGCCCCATCCAATCCTATCCATTTAAATCTCCAATTCGGGGCATATTCACTATATTTGAATATTAATGATACCTTCTATGTTAGCAGTAAAGTCTCTACCCTGATCTAGAATAAAGTCTTTCCAAGTTTTTAAATATGAGTTATCTTTCTTCCTTTCAAGCCTATAGTCATGGGCTGCTATTATTGCACTATCAGAAAGAAGATTTTTTGCTTCTTTGATTGATGGAGCTCGTGGTTTGCACCAATTGTCAAAAATAAGTTTTCTGAGGTTAAGTATCGCAGTTAGAATGAATCTCTTTTTATTCCCCCATGAAATACAGGGGTTCAGTAATATTATAGAATTTATTGAAAGTCTCACTTCAATATTTATCATTTGGGAAAGAAGATAGGCTACCTTATGCCAAAATTGGTTTACTTTCGGGCATTCCCACAGTAGGTGACCCAGATCTGGATCGTTTAAATGGCACTTAATACAAAAAATTTTAACATTACAATTCCACTTAGCTACCCGCCGTGGGGTGAGGTAGTCTCTATTGATAATCTTAAACTGCGTTTCTCTTAGATAAGTTGAAGGGGAGATAGCTAACGCAGTCTTTAAACTGTTCTCTAGTTGATCTATAGGGTCTATCAAGCTTACTACCTTTCCCCAATATGCCTTCGCCCGTTCTATATATTTTTCCGTCTCTGCTGATCTTAAAATTTTATATATAGAAGTCACGGAACACTTTTCCATTTTAAGATGATCCATTAATGGGTGGTCTTGGAAAGTCTGAGGAAACAGATACAGTAACTTTCGTATATAATCTGTGGCTTGCAAAAAGTAGAACATATGTTTCTTCTGTGCTGCCGGAAAGTTATTTTGAAATTCTGTAAATTTATGAAATTTTCTAGTCTTAAAATCATAGAACTCTGCAATCGAGAGAGCTTTGGAAGGTGACCATAGACTAAAAGGGTTAGCTGAGTTACCTAGTGGAAAGTGCCAATTTCCTTGAATAGGTAGCCATTTAGAGACCGCTGTGGGATGTCCAAGCAACTTCATGGTATTCCTCCATGCTTTTAAGATATCCTTCAATAAGGGATGGTTAGCAATTGTATTGCCCAAAATCTTATTTGTTGCATGTAATATAAAGCCCATAGAATAGGGAGCACATATGTGTTCTTCTAAGTACTTATTAGATAGTTTAAATGATTGAAAGAGCCATTCAATTGGAAATCTTATTAATGTTGCTAAATTGTACCATTCCAGGTTTGGAAGTGATAGCCCCCCTCCCAAATATGGTTGGTATAGTATCTCCAATTTTATTCTAGGTTTTCTCCCACTCCAAAGAAAATATCTCAGTGCCCGATTGAAGCGCCATAGGTCCATTTTTTTTATAAGCAAGGGATATATATATATATATATATATATATATATATATATATATATAAAACATCTATTTAAAATAAAAATAAAATTTTCCTGCAATTTGAAGAACATTGGAATGTGAAATATTAATAACTCCTATCGGGTTTAATGCTGTGGGTTTAATATGGTGTAGGGTTAGAGCACAAGTGATCAATGTACGTTTTTTTTATCTTCTGTGCTCTCCATTGAAGTCTAAGTCGAGTTAACATGGTTGCAATATCTTTAGTCCTTTAGGCCTAGATTTAGAGTTCGGCGGTAGCCGTCAAAACCAGCGTTAGAGGCTCCTAACGCTGGTTTTGGGCGCCCGCTGGTATTTGGAGTCAGTGATTAAAGGGTCTAACGCTCACTTTTCAGCCGCGACTTTTCCATACCGCAGATCCCCCTACGCCATTTGCGTAGCCTATCTTTTCAATGGGATCTTTCTAACGCTGGTATTTAGAGTCGTTTCTGCAGTGAGCGTTAGAGCTCTAACGACAAGATTCCAGCCGCCTGAAAAAAGCAGGAGTTAAGAGCTTTCTGGCTAACGCCGGTTTATAAAGCTCTTAACTACTGTACCCTAAAGTACACTAACACCCATAAACTACCTATGTACCCCTAAACCGAGGTCCCCCCACATCGCCGCCACTCGATTAAAATTTTTAACCCCTAATCTGCCGACCGCCACCTACGTTATACTTATGTACCCCTAATCTGCTGCCCCTAACACCGCCGACCCCTGTATTATATCTATTAACCCCTAACTTGCCCCCCACAACGTCGCCGCAAGCTACTTAAAATAATTAACCCCTAATCTTCCGACCGCAAATCGCCGCCACCTACGTTATCCCTATGTACCCCTAATCTGCTACCCCTAACATCGCCGACCCCTATATTATATTTATTAACCCCTAATCTGCCCCCCACAACGTCGCCGACACCTACCTACACTTATTAACCCCTAATCTGCCGAGCGGACCTGAGCGCTACTATAATAAAGTTATTAACCCCTAATCCGCCTCACTAACCCTATCATAAATAGTATTAACCCCTAATCTGCCCTCCCTAACATCGCCGACACCTACCTTCAATTATTAACCCCTAATCTGCCGACCGGAGCTCACCGCTATTCTAATAAATGTATTAACCCCTAAAGCTAAGTCTAACCCTAACACTAACACCCCCCTAAGTTAAATATAATTTTTATCTAACGAAATAAATTAACTCTTATTAAATAAATAATTCCTATTTAAAGCTAAATACTTACCTGTAAAATAAATCCTAATATAGCTACAATATAAATTATAATTATATTATAGCTATTTTAGGATTAATATTTATTTTACAGGCAACTTTGTAATTATTTTAACCAGGTACAATAGCTATTAAATAGTTAAGAACTATTTAATAGTTACCTAGTTAAAATAATTACAAATTTACCTGCAAAATAAATCCTAACCTAAGATATAATTAAACCTAACACTACCCTATCAATAAAATAATTAAATAAACTACCTACAATTACCTACAATTAACCTAACACTACACTATCAATAAATTAATTAAACACAATTGCTACAAATAAATAAAATTAAATAAACTATCTAAAGTACAAAAAATAAAAAAGAACTAAGTTACAGAAAATAATAAAATATTTACAAACATAAGAAAAATATTACAACAATTTTAAACTAATTACACCTACTCTAAGCCCCCTAATAAAATAACAAAGCCCCCCAAAATAAAAAATTCCCTACCCTATTCTAAAATACAAATATTACAAGCTCTTTTACCTTACCAGCCCTGAACAGGGCCCTTTGCGGGGCATGCCCCAAGAATTTCAGCTCTTTTGCCTGTAAAAAAAAACATACAATACCCCCCCCCCAACATTACAACCCACCACCCACATACCCCTAATCTAACCCAAACCCCCCCTTAAATAAACCTAACACTACCCCCCTGATGATCTTCCTACCTTGTCTTCACCATGCCAGGTTCACCGATCCGTCCTGGCTCCAAGATCTTCATCCAACCCAAGCGGGGGCTAGACATCCACTGAAGAAGTCCAGAAGAGGGTCCAAAGTCTTCCTCCTATCCGGCAAGAAGAGGACATCCGGACCGGCAAACATCTTCTCCAAGCGGCATCTTCTATCTTCTTCCATCCGATGACGACCGGCTCCATCTTGAAGACCTCCAGCGCGGATCCATCCTCTTCTTCCGACGACTAGACGACGAATGACGGTTCCTTTAAGGGACGTCATCCAAGATGGCGTCCCTCGAATTCCGATTGGCTGATAGGATTCTATCAGCCAATCGGAATTAAGGTAGGAATTTTCTGATTGGCTGATGGAATCAGCCAATCAGAATATAGTTCAATCCGATTGGCTGATCCAATCAGCCAATCAGATTGAGCTCGCATTCTATTGGCTGATCGGAACAGCCAATAGAATGCGAGCTCAATCTGATTGGCTGATTGGATCAGCCAATCGGATTGAACTATATTCTGATTGGCTGATTCCATCAGCCAATCAGAAAATTCCTACCTTAATTCCGATTGGCTGATAGAATCCTATCAGCCAATCGGAATTCGAGGGACGCCATCTTGGATGACGTCCCTTAAAGGAACCGTCATTCGTCGTCTAGTCGTCGGAAGAAGAGGATGGATCCGCGCTGGAGGTCTTCAAGATGGAGCCGGTCGTCATCGGATGGAAGAAGATAGAAGATGCCGCTTGGAGAAGATGTTTGCCGGTCCGGATGTCCTCTTCTTGCCGGATAGGAGGAAGACTTTGGACCCTCTTCTGGACTTCTTCAGTGGATGTCTAGCCCCCGCTTGGGTTGGATGAAGATCTTGGAGCCAGGACGGATCGGTGAACCTGGCATGGTGAAGACAAGGTAGGAAGATCATCAGGGGGGTAGTGTTAGGTTTATTTAAGGGGGGTTTGGGTTAGATTAGGGGTATGTGGGTGGTGGGTTGTAATGTTGGGGGGGGGGTATTGTATGTTTTTTTTTACAGGCAAAAGAGCTGAAATTCTTGGGGCATGCCCCGCAAAGGGCCCTGTTCAGGGCTGGTAAGGTAAAAGAGCTTGTAATATTTGTATTTTAGAATAGGGTAGGGAATTTTTTATTTTGGGGGGCTTTGTTATTTTATTAGGGGGCTTAGAGTAGGTGTAATTAGTTTAAAATTGTTGTAATATTTTTCTTATGTTTGTAAATATTTTATTATTTTCTGTAACTTAGTTCTTTTTTATTTTTTGTACTTTAGATAGTTTATTTAATTTTATTTATTTGTAGCAATTGTGTTTAATTAATTTATTGATAGGGTAGTGTTAGGTTAATTGTAGGTAATTGTAGGTAGTTTATTTAATTATTTTATTGATAGGGTAGTGTTAGGTTTAATTATATCTTAGGTTAGGATTTATTTTACAGGTAAATTTGTAATTATTTTAACTAGGTAACTATTAAATAGTTCTTAACTATTTAATAGCTATTGTACCTGGTTAAAATAATTACAAAGTTGCCTGTAAAATAAATATTAATCCTAAAATAGCTATAATATAATTATAATTTATATTGTAGCTATATTAGGATTTATTTTACAGGTAAGTATTTAGCTTTAAATAGGAATTATTTATTTAATAAGAGTTAATTTATTTCGTTAGATAAAAATTATATTTAACTTAGGGGGGTGTTAGTGTTAGGGTTAGACTTAGCTTTAGGGGTTAATACATTTATTAGAATAGCGGTGAGCTCCGGTCGGCAGATTAGGGGTTAATAATTGAAGGTAGGTGTCGGCGATGTTAGGGAGGGCAGATTAGGGGTTAATACTATTTATGATAGGGTTAGTGAGGCGGATTAGGGGTTAATAACTTTATTATAGTAGCGCTCAGGTCCGCTCGGCAGATTAGGGGTTAATAAGTGTAGGTAGGTGTCGGCGACGTTGTGGGGGGCAGATTAGGGGTTAATAAATATAACATAGGGGTCGGCGATGTTAGGGCAGCAGATTAGGGGTACATAGGGATAACGTAGGTGGCGGCGGTTTACGGAGCGGCAGATTAGGGGTTAAAAGTGTAATGCAGGGGTCAGCGATAGCGGGGGCGGCAGATTAGGGGTTAATAAGTGTAAGGTTAGGGGTGTTTAGACTCGGGGTACATGTTAGGGTGTTAGGTGCAGACTTAGGAGGTGTTTCCCCATAGGAAACAATGGGGCTGCGTTAGGAGCTGAACGCTGCTTTTTTGCAGGTGTTAGGTTTTTTTTCAGCTCAAACAGCCCCATTGTTTCCTATGGGAGAATCGTGCACGAGCACGTTTTTGATGCCGGCCGCGTCCGTAAGCAACTCTGGTATCGAGAGTTGCATTTGCGGTAAAAATGCTCTACGCTCCTTTTTTGGAGCCTAACGCAGCATTTGTTTGAACTCTCGATACCAGAGTTAAATTTATGGTGCGGCCAGAAAAAAAACCCGCGGAGCGTTAACAGCCCATCTACCGCCAAACTCCAAATCTAGGCCTTAGTTTGCACGTGTCGGGTTTCACTCTCATGCAAAATTTTGACTTTCAACTTGTAATACAAGAGCTAATTCGCACACACAAAAACTTTACTTCTGGTGATGTTAGCACTTAAGCGATGACAATGACTTACATTGATTTACATATTTTCAAATTATTTTCAGAGTAAAATTACAAAATAAATTACATAATGAAAGTATGTAGAAACATTCTGTTTATGCATAATCAAACATTTTATGTTAAAATCTCAAAGTTTTTCATATCCCTTTAATGAATATGTTTTGTGATATGTGTTATACAGGTTACAAATTAGATTCCCATGTAACACCTTTTATTTTAAATAATCACCTGGACATATACATATATGCCTACAAACTAGATATATTTAAAGCCTAGGAGACAGCTCACATTGACAATATTGGGATCTCAAGTCTTTATTTTTTTAGAATTTTAATGTATGTGCAAATGTGACAACCATCAAAACAGAAACATTATAAATTACAATGCATTCAATTTACAGTGTAACTGATGCAAATTATATGACATTTTGGATTTCAAAAGACTTAACTCCAAATAAATGCTAGTTGTAATGGTATATTTAGAAAAAATATTAGACAATAGTATGCTGAAGTATTACTTAAAATAATATTATAAATTTAAACACTGACAGGAAAAAAATATAAAATCTAAGTTTCCATAGTGTAGTGTATACTTCTATGTTGAAACCTAAGTTTATCTTATCTTACCACATCTTCTGAAACCAATTAGAAGCAAGTATTAATGAGTTACTAAAGTGAACAAAAAATGACTCTGTATTATGTAGCAGTTTACAGGCTTGTGGAGATTGAAGTCTGAACATCTGTCATTGCAGAAATTTTCAGATATAAATGACTGGAAATAATGACAAAATATGAATATTGCAAAATTATTGTAGTACGCATAGTTAAATATTTTATATAACAATGTCAAAATATTTAATGTCCACCAGCAGGGGTGGAACTACCACTGGTGAAGCAGGTTCAGTCACACCAGGGCCCAAGTGCTTGGGTGGACCATTGCAGTCAATCTATACCTAGGCATTTGCAGAATGATTATAATCCTATCTGTCTATCTATCTATCTATCTATCTATCTATCTACCTAACTTCAAAATCATTATGCACAGTAGCATGCATATTTTTACTACTGCTTGCTACTGAGTTACTTTGGGGGGCCCAACAATTTTTTTGCACCAGGGCCCTCTGCTGAGTTGGTCCGCTACTGGATACCAGGTCAGTTTAAGGACCTGGCAAAATCTGTTTGCATACAATAGATATATAGAAGGGCATCCTAATTTTAAAAACCATAGTGGTAACATTTCTAGGTCTTTACATTGAAAGAATATTATACTAGTAGTACTATAGACAAGTATTAATGTATAATCACATAGTTATGGTTGATACCTTTTCATTGTGAGTACATTTGTTTTGTTTTTTTCTTTATGGGTCTGATGATCAAAAGCTCACCGGAATAGAGAAGAATTACAGAAAATGTGTGGGTGCTTTCTTTCAAAATTATATTGTAAGGTATGTGTCTATCTTTAACATCCAGAACTTGTATATCTGGATAAACATTTCTCAAGCTAAAATTTGCTTTTCTGAAATTCTTTGAGAAACATTAGAGAACTGATAAGACTTCTTAGATAATCTTTAGATTATCAGACCCTTCATCACAGTTAATGAAGAGAATAATCAATGGGTAACATAAGACTGATTGATCTATTAAATATAATCTATATCAATAAGACCCCAAATGTATATACAGTTTATTATTTAAGAGAAAGATTTATTTTTTATTTTTGTTTAAACAATTTTTATTGAGGTTATAAAGAAAGGTATCATACAAATGGCGTCCATAACAAATAATTGCAGCAAAGCAGGGTTTACAATATCATCAAATCAAATGAAAACTGTTATAAAGAACCAAGGTTGTGACTCCATATACAATAAACCAACAAAATGCAGTGTGGGGAGAGAGATCAATGACAGAAATTAATCCTCTGCTCTAAAGGTCAATATCTAAACATTTAGACTGTCCACCGGTGGAAGGGGAATAACCTCAAGTCAATTTACTCTGTAATGCTTATACACTTAACAGAGAGATTGATTGGTGTCTCACCACCAGATATCGAGTCCGTATAACTTACAGTTGTGCCTCATGGCAGAGATTAGGTCCGTTATTGTCCAATGGATCCTGATATACTTTCCCGCAGAGCCAGGCTGCGGTCGTGGGACAAGTAGAAAGTGGAGAGATGCTGGGCTCCCAATCGACCAGGCGAAGGGGCGTGTTGCATACACGCTGAAGTCCTATGCGTCGTTCAGCCGGATCCAATACTTGTTACCGGGGGCATGTCGCCCAAGTGTCACCAACGTGTCCACCAATGAAAGATGTCAGGAAATTCCGTCGGCTCATCAACGATAGTCAGAAGAGTGAGGTAAATCCCGTAACCAACTGGGAGCTCTGAGACGGTAGAGGACTCTTAGGCAGGGTGCCATTTCGCTCAAGCAGGCAATAATCACTCCACCATAAAGAAAACTGTGAGAGCGAACGGCAGGGTAAATTTAAAACCAAGTCTTTTATTGTCAAAAAAATTAAAAGCTGATGGTACAAACAGCAAAGAAAGTTGCACACAAGCACCTAGGGTAGGCAAGCTTAAGCGTTTCGGCTGTTAGGCCGTAATCATAGCATGAAGTAGCCTATACCAGGTGGTGCTTATATACACATATAATTAATAAACATCACAGGTTAAAGGTTAAAACAACTCCAGTAGGTGTATTAACACTTAGTGTGCCAGAAACAGGTCTTAGAACAAATATATATAATACAAAATGTTGATAATAATTGCATACTTGAGAAATCCAATAACAGTGAATGAAAACGTTATAATGTAGATACTATAGAACACTTTACAAAATCAAACAGAAATGTTATAGCGGCCCTATGATAGAATAGGAAATGTGGTAATGATACAGCACAAAAAGCAACAAATGCAATGTTTTATATATATATATATATATATATATAGGGAGTGCAGAATTATTAGGCAAGTTGTATTTTTGAGGATTAATTTTATTATTGAACAACAACCATGTTCTCAATGAACCCAAAAAACTCATTAATTTCAAAGCTGAATAGTTTTGGAAGTAGTTTTTAGTTTGTTTTTAGTTATAGCTATTTTAGGGGGATATCTGTGTGTGCAGGTGACTATTACTGTGCATAATTATTAGGCAACTTAACAAAAAACAAATATATACCCATTTCAATTATTTATTTTTACCAGTGAAGCCAATATAATATCTCAACATTCACAAATATACATTTCTGACATTCAAAAACAAAACAAAAACAAATCAGTGACCAATATAGCCACCTTTCTTTGCAAGGACACTCAAAAGCCTGCCATCCATGGATTCTGCCAGTGTTTTGATCTGTTCACCATCAACATTGCGTGCAGCAGCAACCACAGCCTCCCAGACACTGTTCAGAGAGGTGTACTGTTTTCCCTCCTTGTAAATCTCACATTTGATGATGGACCACAGGTTCTCAATGGGGTTCAGATCAGGTGAACATGGAGGCCATGTCATTAGATTTTCTTCTTTTATACCCTTTCTTGCCAGCCACGCTGTGGAGTACTTGGACGCGTATGATGGAGCATTGTCCTGCATGAAAATCATGTTTTTCTTGAAGGATGTAGACTTCTTCCTGTACCACTGCTTGAAGAAGGTGTCTTCCAGAAACTGGCAGTAGGACTGGGAGTTGAGCTTGACTCCATCCTCAACCCGAAAAGGCCCCACAAGCTCATCTTTGATGATACCAGCCCAAACCAGTACTCCACCTCCACCTTGCTGGCGTCTGAGTCGGACTGGAGCTCTCTGCCCTTTACCAATCCAGCCACGGGCCCATCCATCTGGCCCATCAAGACTCACTCTCATTTCATCAGTCCATAAAACCTTAGAAAAATCAGTCTTGAGATATTTCTTGGCCCAGTCTTGACGTTTCAGCTTGTGTGTCTTGTTCAGTGGTGGTCGTCTTTCAGCCTTTCTTACCTTGGCCATGTCTCTGAGTATTGCACACCTTGTGCTTTTGGGCACTCCAGTGATGTTGCAGCTCTGAAATATGGCCAAACTGGTGGCAAGTGGCATCTTGGCAGCTGCACGCTTGACTTTTCTCAGTTCATGGGCAGTTATTTTGCGCCTTGGTTTTTCCACACGCTTCTTGCAAACCTGTTGATTATTTTGAATGAAACGCTTGATTGTTCGATGATCACGCTTCAGAAGCTTTGCAATTTTAAGAGTGCTGCATCCCTCTGCAAGATATCTCACTATTTTTGACTTTTCTGAGCCTGTCAAGTCCTTCTTTTGACCCATTTTGCCAAAGGAAAGGAAGTTGCCTAATAATTATGCACACCTGATATAGGGTGTTGATGTCATTAGACCACACCTCTTCTCATTACAGAGATGCACATCACCTAATATGCTTAATTGGTAGTAGGCTTTCGAGCCTATACAGATTGGAGTAAGACAACATGCATAAAGTGGAAGATGTGGTCAAAATACTCATTTGCCTAATAATTCTGCACTCCCTGTAAATATATATGGGTAGTATGCGGAACATCTAAAATAAAATAAACAATATATACTGATTTCAGGACTTGAATTTTATCAATGGTACCATAGAATCAAAAGCATACAATTATATATGTGTGACAGTGTACCAGATGTATGTTTGGCACAGAACCCATGCGGAGTGTAAAGACAAATACAGAGGTATTTACCAAGTACAGAACTATGCAAGAATAGTTGAATTTAAATATATATATATATATATAGGAGTGTTCTCTAGTGATGTCATATATGAGGCATAGAACATAACCCAGGATATAGCAAAAGGTACAGTTAACCTAAACATATATATAGATCCTTGTTAAGGATAGAGATGCCCTTTCTAAGCTATAACATCCAGGGTAGTTTCTAGAGTGAGTTCCTATACTTCCTTATAGGAGAAATAAAAAACAGAGGGGCGCCTCATGTGTGGTATAGTCTGATTGAAGACATAAGAAAAAGCAACAGAATAGCCAAATGAGTACTCACATACTCCACGAGCACACTCATGTGCTGGTAGGGGCAGGCTGTAGATTTAGATGGGTGTGACAGCTCACCCGTTCAAGGATACTTCCAATACTGTAGTTCTGCAACAGGTGTAAAACAAACAGAGAGCACTATATGTGCAGACCATTAAGGATGATACATAAAAATGTGCTTTATAGTATAAAGTGGGTACTCACATACTCCCAAAGCACACCAATGTGCTGGTAGATACAGGCTGCAGATTCAGGCAGGTGTGGCAGCTCACCCAAACAAACGATCTTTTGGTATTGATGCAGTGAAAACAAAGGCAGGTTTAATGCTTCTCAGTAGCTGTGCACTTAGTAGTGATTGCAGGCAGATGGTAGGAAATGAGATCCACTCCAAAAGTAAAAATTTGCAAATATTTATTAAAAACAAAAATTTAAAAACAACACCAGGGTTGTTATACAAAGTGGATTACATGGTCACCCAGTTGGCCCCAATGATTACAACGCGTTTCTCGGTTGGCAAACCGTTTCATCAGGCATATCATAATCATTCCTACCTCTGCCTTTTATACCCTACAAACAAACAATTGTGTCCATTCTAAGGGGTGTGTTCCTAATTGATTCTCACCTGTGTGAGATATCAGGTGTCTCTGAGGCTAATTGGTTGTTCACTAGAAAAAATATACTTTGCAACTAAAAAATTGACTTTGCAAAATAGAAAATTGAAATATTCACCCTTTTGTGTATACCAATTTGTGCATTCATGTGTTACATGTAGAAGAAAAGAAAGAAAGAAAAAATGTGTAGTAAAATAATAAATATATCCCAGTTATGTTACCAATCAATAATATGGCAGTCCCTTTTCTGCTAATGCACACAGAAAAATCACAAAGGGCAGCAGTTTAGTCAGAAGTCTTTAAATAGTCACAGTGTGAAAAAAAAAAAAAAAAGTGGAAGTGGAACTGTGATAATTCTGTAAGTAGTGTCTTCTGTAGAGTCAATGCCCTAAAAAGGTGACATTAATATTAATATATGACCATTGATATGGGCCTAAAAGAAAAAAGATAAAAAGAAAAAAGAAATAAGAGCAAATCCTACGTGTGTGTGTGTGTCTATGTGCTTAACAAAGCCAATTTTGCTCAGAACTGCAAAAAAACACAGTTCTACACTACACTACATTCTTTTGAAGATTATAGAATGTTGTGTAATGTAAGTTATGATTACAAAGGCCCTAATGGAGGGTCACTAATATATTAAGACTAATTGATGGATAGAGAATATTGCTATTTGGATCTATGGGTGGATAATGTTACGACCCATACTCTTAGGGATAAGATAAGGGGGGATGATATATGACCGGATAGCTGAATAATGGAAGATGGTGGTGCCTTCTAAAAGGCCGCCAAATCTAATACTTCGTTAAGGCCAGAGGGAAACAAAGACTGGAACTTGAAGATCCAGTATGTCTCCCTCTGGCGCAAATGAGTATATCTATTGGTTCCCATTTTGGAAGGGATGAATTCCAGTGGAGTGATGCAAAAAGTATGATGGTGTCCTTGATGCTGAACAGTGCTGTGGCGCGATATGCTATGTTTAAGTGATTGTTTTTTGATGTTTCTTAAATGCTCACTCCATCTGGTACGTATCCTCCTGCAAGTGCGGCCCAAATATTGCAGGCCACATCTGCAGGTGAGGACATAGATAACATACTCAGTACTACAATCAATCCTATTTTTAATGGGAAATATTTCTCCTGTTGTGTGACATTTGACAGAGGTGTGTCCATGAGTAATGAAGCTGCACATATGGCATCTTGACTTATTGCGTCTATAAGCTCCTGGTTTTGCTTTCCTATCAATATATGATGTACCATTGTGTATATGGTTTCTTTTAGATATTACTATTTTACTTGGTGCCAGTTTTTGCTTGAGAGTTGGTGCTCTTCGAAACACTACTCGTGTGGTATTTTTGATATTATTCTTTAGAATGGGGTCTTTGAGAAGTATTGGCCAATGTTTATTTAAAGTTTTTTTTAATAAGACTATGTTTGAAGTTAAATTGGGTAATAAAAAGAGGGTCTTTAAGGTGAGTATTATCTCGTTTAGAGGGGTCTTCCAATTTTGCGGACAGGATAGTGCTTCTGTCCTCATTTTTTGCTCTTAAGAAGCTATCTTCTATTAATGTAATAGGATAATCCTTTTCTTTAAACCTATTAAAAAGGACTTCTGATTGTTGTTCATAGAGGGTGAGCGTACTACAGTTTCTTCTTATACGTCTAAATTGACTATAGGGGATGTTGGTCTTCCAGCTATTAAGATGATTGCTTGCAAAATGTAAAACATTATTGCTATCTACTTCTTTAAAATAGGTGGAAGACACAACATCCCCCATCTCATTCCATCCTAGACAGATGTCCAAAAACTCAATCTGTTCCATCCGTAGGTGTATAACATTGTGTTTGAGATATCTATTACTGTGGGGAATATGTGTATAACTGGGGAATATAGAAATAAGAGAATAATCGGGAATATTTGCTGTGGAAATATGCTTGATTAGCTTAAAGGTAGTGGAGTTTCTACATGCTAGTAATGGAATATTATTCCCAATAATTAATAAGTTCGAATTCGGAGTTAAGTCCATATGGGATCTTAGTCTCCAGCTTAAATATCCACAGCATCTCCCGCTTCCCCAAGATAGTATCCCTATCTCCTCCCCTTTTGGGGTAAGGGACCATATCAATGGGTTGCCAGGAGAAGCAGGACAATTCCTTATTGTGAACCACTGAGAAGTGGTGTACCAGTGGGGTGGATGCTTTGCCCACTCTAATGGTAGAGAGATGTTCTCTCACTCGAGATCTAACATCCCTCGTCGTAAGTCCAGTATATTGTTTGCCACATGCTGTGCACGTTATACAATATATGACATATGTAGAAGTGCAGTTGAGGCAGAACTTAATATCATATACTTTACCAGTTTTGGAAGATCTAAAAGTATCAGATACTATCAGGTACTCGCATGCCTCACACCTGGAACTGCCACACCTGTATGACCCTTTGTGGGTAAGCCATGAACTGGTTTGTAGTAGTAGCTTCTTAAGGACCGTGGGTGACAAAATGTTACCCAGTGTCTGATTCCTATGATAGGAACATCTGACACCCTCTTGTACACAATCTATCAGTCTTTCATAGGCCAAAGATAGCCTTTTTCGTCGGTTCATTGACGATGTGATTATGATCTGGAGTGGTAGTAAAATAAACTTGGAAATGTTTACTAAATACATCAACACAAATGATATTGGTTTAAAGTTCACATATGAGACAGACAAGGTTAAAATAAACTTTCTTGATATAACACTTATGGGTAGCTATGATGGAAAAATTGCTACCAGTCTCTATAGAAAACCTATATCTGGCAACTCACTGCTACATGCAAGGAGTTGCCACCCTAAACACGTACCCTATGCGATAGCCAAGGGACAATTGATTAGGGTCAAACGGAATTGTACTGACGCAAAGGATTGCCAGTATCAGATGAAGGAAGTCAACAAACGCTTGTTTCAAAGGGGCTATCCACGTAATACTGTCAAGAGAGCCTTTAATGATGTTTCTAGATTGCATAGATCTGATTTAATTAAGGATAAACAAAAGAATGGGAAAACTTACAAGGGTGTCACCTTTGTTACTGACTTTAGTTCCCAATATGAAGAAGTATGCAATATAGTTAAACATCATTTTAAGATGCTTGTTGCGGATGAAAGACTGATAGATTGTGTACAAGAGGGTGTCAGATGTTCCTATCGTAGGAATCGGACACTGGGTAACATTTTGTCACCCACGGTCCTTAAGAAGCCACTACTACAAACCAGTTCATGGCTTACCCACAAAGGGTCATACAGGTGTGGCAGTTCCAGATGTGGGGCATGCGAGTACCTGATAGTATCTGATACTTTTAGATCTTCCAAAACTGGTAAAGTATATGATATTAACTTCTGCCTCAACTGCACTTCTACATATGTCATATATTGTATAACGTGCACAGCATGTGGCAAACAATATACTGGACTTATGACGAGGGATGTTAGATCTCGAGTGAGAGAACATCTCTCTACCATTAGAGTGGGCAAAGCATCCACCCCACTGGTACACCACTTCTCAGTGGTTCACAATAAGGAATTGTCCTGCTTCTCCTGGCAACCCATTGATATGGTCCCTTACCCCAAAAGGGGAGGAGATAGGGATACTATCTTGGGGAAGCGGGAGATGCTGTGGATATTTAAGCTGGAGACTAAGATCCCGTATGGACTTAACTCCGAATTCGAACTTATTAATTATTGGGAATAATATTCCATTACTAGCATGTAGAAACTCCACTACCTTTAAGCTAATCGAGCATATTTCCACAGCAAATATTCCCGCTTCTTCTCTTACTTCTATATTCCCCAGTTATACACATATTCCCCACAGTAATAGATATCTCAAACACAATGTTATACACCTATAAGGAAGTATAGGAACTCACTCTAGAAACTACCCTGGATGTTATAGCTTAGAAACTATCCTTAACAAGGATCTATATATATGTTTAGGTTAACTGTACCTTTTGCTATATCCTGGGTTATGTTCTATGCCTCATATATGACATCACTAGAGAACACTCCTATATATATATATTTAAATTCAACTATTCTTGCATAGTTCTGTGCTTGGTAAATACCTCTGTATTTGTCTTTACACTCCACATGGGTTCTATGCCAAACATACATCTGGTACACTGTCACACATATATACTTATATGCTTTTGATTCTATGGTACCATTGATAAAATTCAAGTCCTGAAATCAGTATATATTGTTTATTTTATTTTAGATGTACCGCATACTACCCATCTGGTGCATATTAACTTGGGACCTATATACATCTAGGCTCTTCATTGATGAGGAATATACAGAAATAATAATAACAAGAGTTTAGCTAGGGAGAGCTAGGAGCTGCAACTGTGTGGTATAAGACTGTGTCTCTCATTCCAATTTCCAATACCAAGGTGAAGGAATCTATGGTTTGGAGTAGACAATTAGGAATGAGATGTGGAGTTATGTTGCAACGTGATGCAAAAAGGGAAGTGGACTGAATAAAATGGAACCTCAGTTTAAAATATTCTATGTGGCTAATGTCCCCCACAGTGATAAGGAGGAGTACTTTTTGGTCTTATAATAGCAATTTGTGGGTAGTTGGCGTGTATCCTGACCACTCTTGGGCCAGAGTAGGTGGGGGGGGGATATACAACGGGCAAGAGACGCTTGTTATATAGAGGGTGAGAGGGGCGGAGCCTTTTAGGAACTGTGTGGGAAGTGAGAAGGGTGAATATGATATGACTGGAGAGATGATTATTTCTAGGGAGAAGAACTTAGTAGAGGGTTACCTAGAGGGTGCGGGTTGTACTGACTAAATTACTAGGAAACTCGGGATGTCTTCACGGACTATAAGACTATATAAGATAGTGGGGCGAATGGTATGGTAGTTACTCAGAAAGCTATAAAAATTTCTTCAATCAAATGTAGGGCTAATATCTCAAAGCAGTAAATCGTTGAGCAGTGAGAGCTAAGACATTAAATAGTGAAGGGAATAATTAGGATTTAGGTGGCATTGGAGAATGTACAACATATGTTCAATACAGTCCTATAAATAATACAGATAAGTGTATGTGGCTGATTAGTCTTGATGATAACGGGACATCAACCTCTAATATGTAGAATATAAAGCTGAGTTTCTAAGTATTCATTTAGTTATTTAGCACAGGATAAACAAAGTATAATATATTGTGCAGTATCTGCAGTATTCAACCCAAACCTATATGTAGTGAGGCTTGCCAACACGTTGAATAGCCCAAAATCTTGGTAAGAATATAAAATAGTGGGAAATATAATAGAAGCAACTGCATAACATTAGATATACAATTGTGATTGTGATGTGAGAGCTTGTTTACAGTATTTGTAAGAGCCTGGACATGTGTTAAATAAATGCACTACCCAATACTCACTAGGACTAATTAAGGCTGCTGAGATATAAATAGAGGTTTACATGTCTCAAGCCCAGTGAATACATAGAGCACTGCATTATCGTAAGCATATAGATAAAAGTGGACACTGTGTACTAATATAAGCCAATCAAATATGTCTGTGTATAAAGGTGGTCATTATTGTAGAGAAGGAAACCTCTTGGTAAAGGGGTAAACTTCTGTAATGAGACCAGGTCTATATATCTATTGTAGGATAACTATCAATATGTAATATCATGCCTTTATGACTTAAAATACAGTGTTAAAGAAAAACTGCGTGAGGCAAGGGAGGGGGAAGTAAAATAAGGAATTGTCAAAGCGACCAACATATAACGATTATCACACACAGTATCATTAACTTGTGTCCCCTGCTAAATAATACATACATGAATGGAACACTTTTAAAGGTATCTATAGCAACTCAAAATTAGGCAGTACATCAAAACTAACACATAGGCAAATATGAGAACACAAGGGACAAGGTACAGCTAACTAACATGCAAACATGCCTTATACGTTTGATCCATGCTAGGGGTGATAAGAGGTATAGTGTCTAAGTTTCTTAGCCTACTCCCATGACCGGCAGCCCAGAAATCACTGCCATTAAAGGAGATAGGCCTTTTAGGATCTGGAGCACAGGCTTAAGGAGGAGTGGATTAGGGGAGCTATGAAACAAACCAAGGAAGCCCATTGTATTAAAGAGTCTATAGAGTGTGGATCCTGATCTCCCAATGCGGCTCCAGAGAATCTCCAAATTGTCAGTTCCGCAGGAAATAAAGATGTAAGTGACCCAGATGTTATTGATGGCAGACCTGTCTCTCTCCAGCACCGCTCCTGTCTGCCGCCCCGGGGTGGAAGTCGAGGAGACAGCTGCACGATTGAGGTTACTGTCTGGGTAGAATTCTGGGATTAGTGGAAAAACAATCTGAGGATCCGTCTCTACAAGCCGCTCAGTTAAATGATGTAGGTCTCTGCTGGTCTCATCTGTTATCCGATCAAGGAGGTAGGAATGTTGTAAATTGTCTTCTTCTTGTGGTAGGTAGAGAGCAGTGTTGAGATCATCTCCTAACCCATCAGACCAGACCTCACTATTAATAAAGAGGCGTTGGAGAGAGTGAAACTGAGCATCCATGCGGAGTATTAGTGCAGTGAGTGCATCGTTAATATGGTTCTCCATTTTCTCTGCTTATAATAGAGTAACCACTGCCCCTAAGAGATGTGTGTTGTAAGAGAGTCTGGGTACTAATGAATCCTAGTGTTTAGGCGTTCCAACAGTGGTGGTGGAGGTGCCTGGCCCTTCGCTTTCAGATTGATCACATCGTGTATGATGTCTCTGTTTCAATGGCAGCTTTGCAGCGCTTTATAAGCTGCTCTTAGTGAATGCCACTAATGGCTGGGTCATGAAGTATTTGGCCAGTCCGTTCACAGTACTATATAATGTACTCACTCTTTCAACATAATGTAGGTAGGAACACAACAATCCACATGTCATCCAAATCTCAGTATAACGACTCGACTCCTCTTCCTCATTTATTGTAAATATGCGTCTTGGTGTTCAATGAAGCTTACATCGAGGTTGCTATCCAAAATACTATATTTAAGGTCATTTGGGTCACTTTGTGGTAATATTATAGCTGGAGCTCTCAAGACCTGCGTCTGCTTGGTTTCACAGTTGGCTCCACCCCCCATTTAAGAGAAAGTTTAATTAGCTGATATACTGTGATTCATTTGTATACAGACTTTGAATTAAATAGGTAGTGGAAAAATTTTAAAAAAATGTAGCTCAGTTGTTTTAGAAATGTTGTAAGGTGCTATACATATTTACATTTGGGCAAACCTCAAATCTCTTTACCCAAGGAACTTGCATGTAGATGCCATTCAACTCTCTTTTGTTTGTCTGGACAGATTTTTATTGTTTTAGGATTATGAGTAAAAGAGTTTGAACAGAGTTGTTTGTCCCTCATCTCTGAAAAAAAGAGGTTTGGAGTATAGAGTGCAAATGAATGCTAAAACCTTTGAGGACAATTGTGTATTAATTTAATAACAAATAGATGTATGTGTTAATTTAATAAATTCTGTATTTGTTAAGTGTTGCTATTCATTAGCGATATATCAATTTGATGACACTGAAATCTATAGAATTATTTTTTTTATTATTTTTAAAAAATATATATAAATATATATAACTCTAGGAAGTATATGAAATACTGATATCCAATTGAACAGATAAAACAAATAATGTAAGTAAATAATATATGTGTTACACCTAGTACATTGAAACACCTAGTGTAATACAAATAAAATGAAAGTAGGATAAATGGAATGTGCAGATGTTACATCTAGTGCATTGATACACTTAGTGTAATATTGCAGATGTTGCAAATGTTGCAAAACATACGAATACTGTAAGTGTTGCCAATAATGTGGATAATACCAATAGTATAAGTAGTGCCCAAATAAAATGCCACTGTGTAAAGGCTAATACTCTCTTAATCAACAGGAAAATGCGGTTAAAATATAGGTAAAAGTGCAGGTAAAAATGCAGTCAGCCGACTGTACAGAAAAAAGCTTTTCCTTTTTAAAAGGCGTTTTTGTTGTTTAAAATGTTCTACCACTGGTGGATTCGTATGTGCAAATTATGATGGGGTTGTATATCCTTCTGTTGTTTGCTTACGGGGAGGCCGGTCCTGGAGCCAGTATTGTATAGCAATGAGTAGATGTACAAATGTTTTTGTACGTTGCCAGGGCTCTACGGGCTTAGGAGAGGAACACAGTAAGGAGCGGTGCAATATCAAAGTTTTTACTTAGCCGATTGTGGAGCCTGGTTGTAGATTCAGGTGGTGTCTAGTGTTCCTCGGCTCTGCGGCCTCTCCTCGGATTTAGTGTAGATGAAGTCCCCAATCTTCTCTGTAGTTATAGTAGAGGTATCTGCCTTAACGTCGTGGGGAACTTGAGTGCAAGGGATATACTTTTCCATATGCTGGATCTTTAGTAAGGTTTTGTTTTCAGCTTCCTCAATCCGCTGTTGCTTTCAGCTTCTTCAAAAAGCTGTTAGTTTGTAGAAAATGAAATTCCGCACGGATGCTTAGTGGATTCGAGCACTGTGATTTAGACAGTTTTTAGAGCAGTAGTTCGCTACGCGTTTCAGCCATGAGTATCGGCCTTTTTCAAGCTTTACTACTGCTGAGGTTATTGGCGGGCTTTTTATTCTTCCGCTGTCGGACAATTAAGCAATTAGGCAATTACTCTGAAGTCTTTCACTTATTGCAGTGTTTGGCAATTTGCATGTTATTTAAAAAACTTCTGGAATACTTGAAACTTGTGCTTCAGATGATTAGATGAGTGTATACATCAATGGAATTGCTCAATCATGTTTCCAATGTTTTATATGGCAGTATCTGTTTCCATAAAGACAGATGCTAATATATGATAAAAGGTGATAAGAAGGTACATATTAAGCTGATGCTAGTATTTGGTGAAGTGTTTAATTACAGTTTGTGAATAAAGTAGCTATCTAGCATATTATCATCAAGTAGAAAAATTATTCATTCCGTTCAACAATAATAAAAGTCAAAAAAGTTAAAAGAGTTTCATATCCTACTATTATTAATGGTAGACAGAAAAAAGTGTCTGTATATCATGTTTATATTAATTGGCATACAGATTGAAGTTTTGGGCGAAGATATATGTTGCCGGGGCAATTAGGACATAAATATAGTTATGGGAAGGCTGCTAGTGATGTTAGATAAAATAATATAATATAACTTGTGCATCATGTTTGTTGCTTTAAAGAAGGTTGTACACTGCAAATATCAACTTTAAAAATGATCAATTAATTTTTTTTGTGCGACGATTTCCAATATAAAAATAAATATAAAAAGATCTAAAAAGATTTTATTAAAATAGATAGATAAATAGATAGTAAAATAAATAGTAAATAAATTAGTAATTGGTTGCTTTTAATTGGATGATGTAGATTGGTAAAAATATTGATCAAAACTGATGGATCAAAAATGGATCTGACTCATTGAAAATGTCTATCAATATATGTGCAATAGACAGATGCATACATAATATTTGGAAAGAATGTGTATACAAAAAATGTATAAAAATAAATATTGGAAGTTTACTACGATCATTTAAAAAAATTTTTTTAACTGTTTTTGATATTTATTAGTCTTTGAAAAAGCTATTTAGGTTGAAATCTATATTAAGACCTTTTGGTTGTAGTGTTTGTAATTGGAATAAAAAAAACACAAATTCACCTCAAACATTACCAAACAGGAATATAAAATTAAAAACACTATAAGATGTATGGATAAAAATGTAATTTATCTCATAGAGTGCAACAAATGCAACATTCAATACACAGGAGAAACAGAAAGGACCATACCTGAAAGGTTAAGAGAACATATTTTGTCTATTGAGAAGAATTCAGAAGATAAAAGGAATCTAGAACTCCCAGTTCCAAAGCAGTTTAGATATAGCCATAGAAAAAATAAGAAAAAGTTGTAGGGGGGGGAAACCATTTGAAAACACTCCTACAAGCAGAAGCAAAGTGGATATTCCAATTACAAACACTACAACCAAAAGGTCTTAATATAGATTTCAACCTAAACAGCTTTTTCAAAGACTAATAAATATCAAAAACAGGTTAAAAATGTTTTTTTTTTAAATGATCGTAGTAAACTTCCAATATATATATATATATACTTATTATATATTTTTTATACATTTTTTGTATACACATTCTTTCCAAATATTATGTATGCATCTGTCTATTGCACATATATTGATAAACATTTTCAATGACTCAGATCCATTTTTGATCCATCAGTTTTGATCAATATTTTTACCAATCTACATCATCCAATTAAAAGCAACCATTTACTAATGTATTTACTATTTATTTTACTATCTATTTATCTATCTATTTTAATAAAATCTTTTTAGATCTTTTTATATTTATATTTATATTGGAAATCGTCGCACACAAAAAAATTAATTGATCATTTTTAAAATTGATATTTGCAGTGTTCAACCTTCTTTAAAGCAACAAACATGATACACAAGTTATATTATATTATTTTATCTAACATCATTAGCAGCCTTCCCATAACTATATTTATGTCCTAATTGCCCCGGTAACATATATCTTCGCCCAAAACTCCAATCTGTATACCAATTAATATAAACACGATATGCAGACACTTTTTTCTGTCTACCATTAATAATAGTAGGATATGAAACTCTTAACTTTTTTGACTTTTATTATTGTTGAACGGAATGAATAATTTTTCTACTTGATGATAATATGCTAGATAGCTACTTTATTCACAAACTGTAATTAAACACTTCACCAAATACTAGCATCAGCTTAATATGTACCTTCTTATCACCTTGTATCATATATTAGCAACTGTCTTTATGGAAACAGATACTGCCATATAAAAACATTGTAAACATGATTGAGTAATTCCATTGATGTATACACTCATCTAATCATCTGAAGCATAAGTTTTAAGTATTCCAGAAGGTTTTTAAATAACATGCAAATTGCCAAACACTGCAATAAGTGAAAGACTTCAGAGTAATTGCCTAATTGCTTAATTGTCCGACAGCGGTTAGACAGAAAGAATAAAAAGCCCGCCAATATCCTCAGCAGTAGTAAAGCTTGAAAAAGGCCGATACTCACGGACGAAATGCATAGCGAACTACTGCTCTAAAAACTGTCTAAATCACAGTGCTCGAATCCACTAAGCATCCGTGCGGAATTTCAAAACTAACAGCGGATTGAGGAAGCTGAAAACAAAACCTTACTAAAGATCCAGCATATGGAAAAGTATATCCCTTGCGCTCAAGTTCCCCACAGCGTTTAGGCAGATACCTCTACTATAACTACAAAGAAGATTGGGGACTTCATCTACACTAAATCCGAGGAGAGGCCGCAGAGCCGAGGAACACTAGACACCACCCAGATCTACAACCAAGCTCCAGAATCGGCTAAGAGATGGTAAGTAAAAACTTTGATATCGCACCGCTCCTTACTGTGTTGCTCTCTTAAGCCCGTAGAGCCCTGGCAACGTACAAAAACATTTGCACATCTACTCATTGCTATACAATACTGGCTCCAGGACCGGCCTCCCCGTAAACAAACAACAGAAGGATATACAACCCCATCATAATTTGCACATACGAATCCACCAGTGGTAGAACATTTTAAACAACAAAAACGCCTTTTAAAAAGGAAAAGCTTTTTTCTGTACAGTCGGCTGACTACATTTTTACCTGCACTTTTACCTATATTTTAACCGCATTTTCCTGTTGATTAAGAGAGTATTAGCCTTTACACAGTGGCATTTTATTTGTGCACTACTTATACTATTGGTATTATCCACATTATTGGCAACACTTACAGTAGTCGTATCTTTTGCAACATTTGCAACATCTGCAATATTACACTAAGTGTATCAATGCTCTAGATGTAACATCTGCATGTTCTATTTATCCTACTTTCATTTTATTTGTATTACACTAGGTGTTTCAATGTACTAGGTGTAACACATATATTATTTACATATATTATTTGTTTTATCTGTTTAATTGGATATCAGTGTTTCATATACTTCCTAGAGTTATATATATTTATATATTTTTTTCAAAAATAATAATAAAAAAATTCTATAGATTTCAGTGTCATCAAATTGATATATCCCTAATGAATAGCAACACTTAACAAATACAGAATTTATTTAAAAAAAACAACATACATCTATTTGTTATTAAGTTAATACACAATTGTCCTCAAAGGTTTTAGCATTCATTTGCGCTCTATACTCCAAACCTCTTTTTTTTCCACACATTCTTCAAAGATATCTTTTGGGGAAATATGATAGGAGTTAAAGCTTACCTCTAATAGGCAGCGCAGAAAAGTTTTAATTATCCCTTTCTTCCCTCATCTCTGAAACATGCACTGGTCACACCTATCCTCAAAAAACCTCCTCTTGATTCAACCTCCCCATCCAACTACCACACTATTTCCCTACTCCCTCTTGCCTCAAAGTTTCTCAAAAAGCTAGTATACGCACTCCTATCCCATTTCCTTACATTAAAATCCCTCCTTGACCCACTGCAATCTGGATTTCTTCCCCATCACTCCTCAGAGACAGCAATTGTTAAGGTTACCAATAACTTTCTTACAGCGAAATCAAAAGGCCACTTCTCCCTGCTTATCCTCCTTAATCTGTCCACAGCCTTTGATACTGTTGACCAACCTCTTTTGCTCCAAACCCTCCAAACCTTCGGCATTTGTGACACAGCCCTCTCATGGTTCTCTTCCTACCAAACTGTACCTTTAGTGTAGCCTTCTCTGGGACCTCCTCTGCCCCGCTACCACTTTCTGTTGGGGTACCATAAGGCTCTGTCCTCGGTCCCCTTCTCTTCTCATCTACAAGTCATCATTAGGTTCCCTAATAAAGTCCCATGGGTTCCAACATCATTTGTATGCCAACAACATCCAAATCTACTACTCTGCACCAGACCTATCTCCTCCCTTGCTATCCTGTGTCACTAACTTTCTTTCTCACATATCTTCCTGGATGTCCTCTCACTACCTCAAGCTAAATCTCCCCAAAACTGAGCTCCTTATTTTTCCCCCTTCTTCCAAAATCTCCACCCCCAATCTCTCTACAACTGTCGACAACTCCATCATTACCCCCACCCCGCATGCCCGATGTCTTAGGGTCACACTTGACTCAGACCTTTCTTTCACTCTCACATTCTGTCCTTAGCTAATCCTGTTGCTTCCACCTTAAAACATCTCTAAATTAGACATTTCCTTATACAAGACACAACTAAGATTTTAATCCACTCTCTCATTCTTTCCACCTCGATTACTGCAACTCTGTCCTCTCTGGTCTCCCCAGCTGCTGCCTAGCTCCTTTACAATCCATAATGAATGCCTCTGCCAGGCTCATCTTCCTTACAAGTCGCTCTTCATCTGCTGCACATCTCTGCCAATCCCTTCACTGGCTTCCTCTTGCCTCCAGGATTAAACACAAAATTCTCACTCTTACATACAAAGCCTCAACTGCACTGCTCCCCCTATATCTCAGACCTTGTCTCCAGATACTCTCTTCCCATCCCCTTCACTCTGCTCATGACCTCCTACTCTAGTTGTTTCCTTGTATACCGCCTATGTTTATAGCATTGCGGAATCTGTTGGCGCTCTACAAATAACTGAATATAATAATAATAATTGTTTGGAGAACTATGTTTTCTTGATGTAAACATCTTAAAAGTAAATAGGCATAGACGATTCAGCTGACCTGGAGAACAATCAAGGCTAGAATGTCCTAGTCATTTGCAGTTGGGTGTTAAACCTAACAGCACATTTCAAGAAATTATTGCGGTTAATTTCTTTACTTATTGTAAGAGACATTGTTTACTGTAGCTTAAGATCAATTTCTCTATTATGGAATTTTATAATATTGATATTGATTGTGGCTTGATGATCATCTGTTCAAAACAGTGTTATGATATAATATAAATGAAGATTCTTTCCCTAAAGATTTTTTTTTTTATTCATAGTTATTAATAATAATAATAATATAATAATAATAATAATATTATTATCATTTATTTGTATAACGCCACCAAATTCCCTACTTGTTCCATTATACTTACAGTATATCCTATGATGTAAATATCATTGCCAAGGGAATTGCATTTATTCTTGGAGGTGGTAAAGCTATTGCTTAATAATATTCAAAGAAAGAATTGGTTAGCTTATTATGACATGGCAAATCTTTTAAAACGACACTCAAGTCAAAATTAAACTTTCATGATTCAGATAGAGCATGACGTTTTAAACAAAGTTCAAATTTACTTCCATTAATAAAATGTGAAATATTTTTATATTCATGCTTTTTTTAACAAAATAACAGCTCCTACTGAGCATGTGCAAGAATTCACAGAATATACATATATGCATTTGTGATTGGCTTATGGCTGTCACATGATACAGATGGAGAGGAAATAAACATAATTTTGAAATGTGTCAGGAGAAATCTAATACCCATTCTGAGTTCACTCTAAGTGCTATTTCATTGTTTTTATCATGCATTTGTTGATTATGCAAATCTACTGTATTTACTGGTCTTTTAAGTAGTACTTGGTATAGGATAAAATATTTTGATTTGTTGAAAGTTTTGGGATACAGTGAAGTAAAAAAAAAAAACATGCATGCTAAAGTCAGCATATCCAAATTGTAATTAAGGTAATAAAAAAAAACAAAAAAAAAAACAATATAATGGCAAATGTTTAGTCTTTCATGTTTTAGTAATGATGATGATTAATATTATGTATTACAGCCTTCTGGTTATCATCACCTCTTTTATGGAATTTTATCATCTTTATTAAAAACTTGTGACACTTTATATGTTCTTGATTGTTAGTTACTACTTAAAGGGACAGTCTAGTCCAAAATAAACTTTCATGATTCAGATAGAGAATGTAATTTTAAACAATTTTCGAATTTACTTTTATCACCAATTTTTCTTTGTTCTCTTGGTATTCTTAGTTGAAAGCTAAACCTAGGAGGTTCATATGTTAATTTCGAAATCCTTGAAGGCCGCCTCTTCTCTCAGGGCATTTTGACAGTTTTTTACCACTAGTGGGTGTTAGTTCACATTTATCATATAGATAACACTGTGCTCACGTGAGCAAACTCTGATTGGCTAAAATGGATGTCTGTCAAAAGAACTGAAATAAGGGGCAGTTTGCAGAGGCTTAGATACAAGGTAATCACAGAGATAAAAAGTGTATTTATATAACTGTGCGTTTGGGATAGTGATTAGACTGTAAGTAAGGAGGGGAATAATGCACACCTTATAAAACTATATCCCAATGTTTTATAGAAATAAGCTGAGGTGGAGGTAGGTGGCGCAAATGAATGCTGATTCCCTGTGACTACGTGTTACTATCCTGATATACTTGGTTATATAAGTATCGCTTCGATTTTAAATAGCCTAAATTGCTACGTAATAGATGCTATTGATCTCAACTATTCTATTTGTGTGACTAAGTATTAATAATATACTCCTTACATAAAATAAATGCCAATATGCTGATGATAATAAAACAATTTATTAAATCTTAAAATATATATATATACACTTTACACAATATGTATACACTTTACACAATATTGACACCGGTGTCAGAAGATACGTGAATTTTAAAAGAAATATAAAATGCTTCGAAGTATTAAGTACATAAAATGACGATAGAAATATATAAAATGATAAAAGGATATTAATACATTGAAGTAATTTTATGCCACATTGAGTTACAGTGTTATTTACATACGGTCTAAAAACGTTTTAACCTTACAGTTTAGGCCGGGATGCGTGATGGTTCACTATATTATATTATTGCGGATAGTGCTGTATTTTATTACGCTTTATAGTACCTTTAAGTGTATCCGTCTGATGACACTTTGTGCGTTGGAGAATACTGCGGTTAAATATATGCCGCTGTTTGATTCTCTTTAGTGTATCCGTCTGATGACACTATTTTTGTTGGAGAATGCTGCGGTTAAATATATGCCGCTGTTTGATTCCCTTGATTCCTAGGTGAGTCGTGATGTTTGAGCGTTCTAGCGGTTAAATATATGCCGCTGTGATGACTTATTGCAGTCTAAGTTCCACCTGCAGTAAGCGAAGGATGATGATAATCTTCGTGGTGATTCACACTGACGTGTGAATATTTCCTGCGGTTCCCGTGACCGCTTAATGTGTTGTCGGTCAGTGACCGATTTAGCTCTTTAAAGGATGTTGGTTCCTGATACTTTGTTCGTGAGGTGTGGGATCTTTGCCGCTTCAGTTGTTTGTTCTTCTGCCTCCGTTTGCTGCCGGTCAGTGACCGGTCCGGCTGAGTTCTTTGAAGTTTTTGGATGGAGGTGCTGCTCTTGCGTCCTGCAAATCCGTGTGAGGGTGATCGGGTATCAACGCGTTTCGGCTTCCAAGCCTTTTTCAAGATTCCTGATGAGTAGATTGGCCAGCTATTTATACCTGTTTCGGTTAACTGTTAGACTGCCAGTAAGAAATTATTGTAATTTTCGCTTCTAGTCAGTTTTAACGTCATTATGAATTGGTTCTGGGTAAATTATCTTATATACAAATTTTACAGATATTCATACTTTATCATTTGTGGATCTTCAATTTATTATTGTGCACGATATTGCAACTTGGCTATAAGGAGTATGTTATTAAACATATATCTAGATTTTGGGATATATTCCATACAGACACATTTTTTAGAAAATACTTTGTGGTTTGTGAAAATACATTTATTGTTGTGCACATTTTGATATGGGTTAATGCGTACCTTAGATATTTCTGGCTATACGCTAGTTTGTTTTGAGGCGTAAAAAATCATTATTGGCGTAAACTTTAACTTTGGGTAAAATTTAAATGTAAAATTTAAAGGTAAAATTATGGGTAAGGTTTAAATATGATATTTAGTATTATGAAAATTGTTTTAGGGTTGTGGTTATGGGTCGACCAATTATTCTATGGTGTAGATTGACTTATGCATATTTTACATATCATGAGTTTGTTGGTCAGAAGTTATAACACCTAGAATTTCTAATGTGTGACTTATTCTTAGTGGACGGGTTCTAACATATATGTATCCCTAACTAAAACTGTTGTTTGATTACATCATTAACTCCAGGTTTGGAGTATTGGATCGTATAGCGATGAACTGGTTTTTATAGCTATGGACTAGTACATCTTTAACTTTGCGTCTGGAATGTTTGGAAGTGTCTTTTATATTATTTTGTTTGTCTAATAAATTATTAGACATCTTGAATATGGTTATTCCTCGATGTGTTTAATATATGACTATTGTGTAATCCGGATGTAGTTAAGGTCCATAGATGTTTTGGTTTGGGGTGTACTACAGGATGGCGTTTAAGTCCATTTCACTGTTTAGACCTTTTGGGTGTAGAGTGCCCATTTCGAATATTAATTTGGCTTCTTGGTGTAAAAGTTTTTTCCCTAGATTGCCTCCTCTGCTGTCTGGTTTAATCTTTTTAATGCCCCAAAATAACATTTCATTTGGGTTTCCTTTATGGCATGTTTTGAAGTGTGCGTATAATTTTGTGTTATCTCTTTCTTTTTCAATATTTAGGATGTGTTCTCTCATCCTATCCTTCAACTTTCTACTTGTTTGGCCTAAGTATTGAAGTTTGCAATTGCATTCTATTAGATATATGATATTGTTATCCGTGCATCTGATGATGTCATTTATTTTTACTTCTTTATTTGTCACAATTGACCTGACTGATTTAGATTTGGTGCTGTGTTTACAAGATTTACACTCATGGCATGGGAAAAAAACAGATATGGTTTCATTATTAAGGTCTCGTTGGATAGTGTGGTATTTTTGTTGTTTGTACTCGCTAGGTGCTAGGATATTTTTCAGACTGGTAGCTTTTCGATATATAATATCAGGATGTTGTTTTAATCTTTTTCCAAGGATAGGGTCACTTCTTGCAAGATGCCAGTGTTTCTTTATAATGTTTTCTATCTGTTTGTGTTGGCTGGAATATGTGGTGATAAATGGAATGTGATATGGGTCTCTGTCCTCATGTTTCATCATGTTATTTTTATCCTCCAGAAGGTCCTTTCTATCTATTGATCTGACTTGTTTTTTTGTGTCTACTAGAATTTTAGGATGATATCCCTTTTCAGCAAATCTCCTGTCTAAAATTTCAGCTTGTGTGTCATAGTCAGTTACTTTGGTGCAATTCCTTCTTATTCTCGAGTACTGTCCTTTTGGTATATTATTCTTCCACTTTGTATGGTGGCAACTTTTGTAGTCAATGTAGCTATTTGCATCTACTTTCTTAAAAAAAGTCGTTGTGGTGATTTCGTTATTTATTATGGCTATCTCTATATCTAAGAAGCTGATTTTAGTTTTGTTATGTTCATGTGTAAATTTTAGACCGAAGTCGTTGTTATTGAAGTCTAGTATGAACTCATCTAATAGTTCCTCATCTCCTCTCCAAATGATGAATATGTCATCTATGAACCGTTTATAGAGCACGAGATTCGCACCCCACGGAGTGTTCGATAGAAATTGCTCCTCAAAATGTCCTACAAATAAATTAGCGTAACTGGGTGCGAATCTCGTGCCCATAGCTGTTCCTCTTTTTTGTATATAATGACTTCCGTTGAAAGAAAAATAGTTATTTCTGAGTATGAATTCCATACACTGCAATATAAATTCTTTTTGGGGTTTTTCCATTTCGCTGTCTTTAGTTAAAAAGGATTTTGTGGCTTCTAGGCCTTTTGAATGGTCAATGCATGTGTATAAGCTACTTACATCGCAAGTAACAAGAATGTAATTTTCTTTCCAATTAATATGATCAATTAGATTCAGGAAATGTTTAGTGTCTCTTAAGTGGGAAGGTATGTTTTTGACATATTTTTGAAGAAAGAAGTCAGTGTATTGAGATAAGTTTGATGTCAGTGAATTTATTCCTGATATTATGGGCCGTCCTGGGGGGTTGATTAGATCCTTGTGGATTTTTGGTAGGAAATAAAAGACTGGGGTACGGGGATGTTCTATTAAAATAAAATTGAATTCTTGGTTGTTTATTATGCCTTTATCTTTTGCTGAAGTGATCATTTTTTCTAAATTCTTTCTCATTTGCTCAATAGGGTTACCTGTTAATTTATTGTATGTTGTTTTGTCCCCTAATAGTCTGTCGGCTTCTTTGAGGTAATTTTCTGTGTCCATAATGACAACTCCCCCCCCTTTATCAGCCTGCTTAATAGTGATGTTTTTATTCTCTTTCAGCTCTTTTAGAACCTCATTTTCTTTTTTACTTAAATTCCATTTAAGCTCCTTATTTATTTCCAGTTTTTCAATATCCTCTTTTACCTTTTTCTCAAATGTTTCAATCATACTACCTTTTTCTTGAGTGGGGTTAAAAGTGGATTTTTGTTTGTAATTGGTGTGAATATATTTTGATGTGTAATTACCATTATTTTCCAGAGGATTTCTCAAAAAATACTTTTTTAAGGCTAATTTTCTTGTGAATTGATTCACATTAATCAGGGTTTCAAATTTGTTGATTTTACAGGACGGGGCAAATGATAGACCTTTGTTGAGTATTGTTTTTTGTTTGTCATTTAGTATTAATTTACTCAAATTAAAGATACCTTTAGGTTCTATTTTGATTTCTTCGTTGCTTTTTTTGATTCTCCCTCCCCTTCCTCTGTTTCCTCTAATCTTCTTTTTCCTTTCGGTGGGTCGTGTGTTTGATTTGGGCCTTCTTCTAAAAAAGATCTATGGTTAATTGTTTTGGTGGATGTAGTGGGAGTTCTAGATTCTTCTTCCTGATTTAGTGCACTGTATCTGTTCTGGTGTTCTAAATTTCTTTCTGGTGGATGTGAGGTGGTGCTCTGTTTTTTGAAATTATCTTTTGTTTTTGGTGATTGTGGTCTTTTAAAATTTTCCTTTGGTGTTTCCCTATCTGGATTTTCTTTATTTTGATTTCTCCAAGTGTGATTGTGGTTATAATTATCATAATTTTGGTTTTCAAATCTTCTTTCCCCATGGTTTCTATAATTTTGAAAATGTGAATCTCTATTATCATCTTGGTGGTTTCTATAATTTTGAAAATGTGAATCTCTATTATCATCTTGGTGGTGTTCATATCGGTTGAAAAGTGGGTTTCTATTTTCACCTCTATAGTGCTCATTTCTATTGTAATAGTGCTCATTATTATCTCTATAATTATTTCTATGTTGGTGATTTCTATTTGAATTGTGAAAATTGTTTGAATTTTGGTAATCGTGCTGTATGTAGTTTCTGTGTTCTTGTGTGTGTTCCTCTTCCGTATTGTGTCTATGATCATCCTTGTGTGAATGTCCTGTGTTACTTCTTCCTTGTTGTAATTCTCTATTACTATGCCTGTATTCATTATAGGTGTGTCCGTTATGTCTGTAGTTGTCACGTCTGTAGTTTCTATTTCTATCATTGTCCCAGTTTCGGTGTTGATTATAGTGGTAATTTGGTCTTTGGAATCTATTTATGTAGTTTCCTTTGTTATGATTGTGGTATCTATGATAGTAATAGTTACTATCATTTCGTGTTTGATTTAAGGTCTTTCCTGTGTTTTCTTGCTCAACCTGCATGTTCCCTGTCTCAGGTTCATTATTAAATTTTTTATTGCTAAAAAGTAATCTGTAATTAGGTTGTGCTTCTTCATTGCTGTTATCTGTTTGTCTTTTATAATCCTCAATGTCTCTATTGAATTTTTTCCATTTTACTTCTATTATATCTTTGTTCAGTTCACCTAGTCTTTTAGCTATTTCTTGTTGTTTTGTGTTTAAAGAATCTGTTAGATCTGTATGTTCCAATTTTTCTTTATAATTTTGAATTTTGATCCCTAATTCCTGTGAGGTTATTTCTCTTGATTTAATAATTACTGTTATAAGTTTAAGGGAAGCTGTTTCCAGAATGTCAAACCATTCTTTACTATGCTCTTCGTTTAATTCGAACGTGCAGTCTTTTTTGAGTCGTAGTCCCCTAGGGACCATATTTTCTTTTATGTATTTATTTAAAAAAGCTAACTCCAATTTCTGTTTTATTTCCTTAAATAGAATATTTTCTAATTCGCTTATAGTGTCTTTCTCGTTTATATAATCTATTTTATTGAAATTTGAGTTCACGGGGTCAATTTTATTTGAAATGTCATCAAGAATGTTATTCCTAGTGTTAAATATGTCCATCCTTCAGATGTTGGTGTACCTTTCTTAACAGTCTAGGGATAAAATATGTATGTGCGTTTGGGATAGTGCATTATTCCCCTCCTTACTTACAGTCTAATCACTATCCCAAACGCACATACATTTTTATCCCTAGACTGTTAAGAAAGGTACACCAACATCTGAAGGATGGACATATTTAACACTAGGAATAACATTCTTGATGACATTTCAAATAAAATTGACCCCGTGAACTCAAATTTCAATAAAATAGATTTATAAACGAGAAAGACACTATAAGCGAATTAGAAAATATTATATTTAAGGAAATAAAACAGAAATTGGAGTTAGCTTTTTTAAATAAATACATAAAAGAAAATATGGTCCCTAGGGGACTACGACTCAAAAAAGACTGCACGTTCGAATTAAACGAAGAGCATAGTAAAGAATGGTTTGACATTCTGGAAACAGCTTCCCTTAAACTTATAACAGTAATTATTAAATCAAGAGAAATAACCTCACAGGAATTAGGGATCAAAATTCAAAATTATAAAGAAAAATTGGAACATACAGATCTAACAGATTCTTTAAACACAAAACAACAAGAAATAGCTAAAAGACTAGGTGAACTAAACAAAGATATAATAGAAGTAAAATGGAAAAAATTCAATAGAGACATTGAGGATTATAAAAGACAAACAGATAACAGCAATGAAGAAGCACAACCGAATTACAGATTACTTTTTAGCAATAAAAATTTTAATAATGAACCTGAGACAGGGAACATGCAGGTTGAGCAAGAAAACACAGGAAAGACCTTAAATCAAACACGAAATGATAGTAACTATTACTATCATAGATACCACAATCATAACAAAGGAAACTACATAAATAGATTCCAAAGACCAAATTACTATTATAATCAACACCGAAACTGGGACAATGATAGAAATAGAAACTACAGACGTGACAACTACAGACATAACGGACACACCTATAATGAATACAGGCATAGTAATAGAGAATTACAACAAGGAAGAAGTAACACAGGACATTCACACAAGGATGATCATAGACACAATACGGAAGAGGAACACACACAAGAACACAGAAACTACATACAGCACGATTACCAAAATTCAAACAACATTCACAATTCAAATAGAAATCACCAACATAGAAATAATTATAGAGATAATAATGAGCACTATTACAATAGAAATGAGCACTATAGAGGTGAAAATAGAAACCCACTTTTCAACCGATATGAACACCACCAAGATGATAATAGAGATTCACATTTTCAAAATTATAGAAACCATGGGGAAAGAAGATTTGAAAACCAAAATTATGATAATTACAACCACAATCACACTTGGAGAAATCAAAATAAAGAAAATCCAGATAGGGAAACACCAAAGGAAAATTTTAAAAGACCACAATCACCAAAAACAAAAGATAATTTCAAAAAACAGAGCACCACCTCACATCCACAGAAAGAAATTTAGAACACCAGAACAGATACAGTGCACTAAATCAGGAAGAAGAATCTAGAACTCCCACTACATCCACCAAAACAATTAACATAGATCTTTTTTAGAAGAAGGCCCAAATCAAACACACGACCCACCGAAAGGAAAAAGAAGATTAGAGGAAACAGAGGAAGGGGAGGGAGAATCAAAAAAAGCAACGAAGAAATCAAAATAGAACCTAAAGGTATCTTTAATTTGAGTAAATTAATACTAAATGACAAAAAAAAACAATACTCAACAAAGGTCTATCATTTGCCCCGTCCTGTAAAATCAACAAATTTGAAACCCTGATTAATGTGAATCAATTCACAAGAAAATTAGCCTTAAAAAAGTACTTTTTGAGAAATCCTCTGGAAAATAATGGTAATTACACATCAAAAATATTCACACCAATTACAAACAAAAATCCACTTTTAACCCCACTCAAGAAAAAGGTAGTATGATTGAAACATTTGAGAAAAAGGTAAAAGAGGATATTGAAAAACTGGAAATAAATAAGGAGCTTAAATGGAATTTAAGTAAAAAAGAAAATGAGGTTCTAAAAGAGCTGAAAGAGAACAAAAACATCACTATTAAGCAGGCTGATAAAGGGGGGGGAGTTGTCATTATGGACACAGAAAATTACCTCAAAGAAGCCGACAGACTATTAGGGGACAAAACAACATACAATAAATTAACAGGTAACCCTATTGAGCAAATGAGAAAGAATTTAGAAAAAATGATCACTTCAGCAAAAGATAAAGGCATAATAAACAACCAAGAATTCAATTTTATTTTAATAGAACATCCCCGTACCCCAGTCTTTTATTTCCTACCAAAAATCCACAAGGATCTAATCAACCCCCCAGGACGGCCCATAATATCAGGAATAAATTCACTGACATCAAACTTATCTCAATACACTGACTTCTTTCTTCAAAAATATGTCAAAAACATACCTTCCCACTTAAGAGACACTAAACATTTCCTGAATCTAATTGATCATATTAATTGGAAAGAAAATTACATTCTTGTTACTTGCGATGTAAGTAGCTTATACACATGCATTGACCATTCAAAAGGCCTAGAAGCCACAAAATCCTTTTTAACTAAAGACAGCGAAATGGAAAAACCCCAAAAAGAATTTATATTGCAGTGTATGGAATTCATACTCAGAAATAACTTTTTTCTTTCAACGGAAGTCATTATATACAAAAAAGAGGAACAGCTATGGGCACGAGATTCGCACCCAGTTACGCTAATTTATTTGTAGGACATTTTGAGGAGCAATTTCTATCGAACACTCCGTGGGGTGCGAATCTCGTGCTCTATAAACGGTTCATAGATGACATATTCATCATTTGGAGAGGAGATGAGGAACTACTAGATGAGTTCATATTAGACTTCAATAACAACGACTTCGGTCTAAAATTTACACATGAACATAACAAAACTAAAATCTCTCTTAGATATAGAGATAGCCATAATAAATAACGAAATCACCACAACGACTTTTTTTAAGAAAGTAGATGCAAATAGCTACATTGACTACAAAAGTTGCCACCATACAAAGTGGAAGAATAATATACCAAAAGGACAGTACTCGAGAATAGAAGGAATTGCACCAAAGTAACTGACTACAACACACAAGCTGAAATTTTAGACAAGAGATTTGCTGAAAAGGATATCATCCTAAAATTCTAGTAGACACAAAAAACAAGTCAGATCAATAGATAGAAAGGACCTTCTGGAGGATAAAAATAACATGATGAAACATGAGGACAGAGACCCATATCACATTCCATTTATCACCACATATTCCAGCCAACACAAACAGATAGAAAAACATTATAAAGAAAACACTGGCATCTTGCAAGAAGTGACCCATCCTTGGAAAAAGATTAAAACAACATCCTGATATTATATATCGAAAAGCTACCAGTCTGAAAATATCCTAGCACCTAGCGAGTACAAACAACAAAAATACACACTATCCAACGAGACCTTAATAATGAAACCATATCTGGTTTTTTCCCATGCCATGAGTGTAAATCTTGTAAACACAGCACCAAATCTAAATCAGTCAGGTCAACTGTGACAAATAAAGAAGTAAAAATAAATGACATCATCAGATGCACGGATAACAATATCATATATCTAATAGAATGCAATTGCAAACTTCAATACTTAGGCCAAACAAGTAGAAAGTTGAAGGATAAGATGGAGAGAACACATCCTAAATATTGAAAAGAAAGAGATAACACAAAATTATACGCACACTTCAAAACATGCCATAAAGGAAACCAAATGAAATGTTATTTTGGGGCATTAAAAAGATTAAACCAGACAGCAGAGGAGGCAATCTAGGGAAAAAAACTTTTACACCAAGAAGCCAAATTAATATTCGAAATGGGCACTCTACACCCAAAAGGTCTAAACAGTGAAATGGACTTAACGCCATCCTGTAGTACACCCCAAACCAAAATTATCTATGGACCTTAACTACATCCGGATCTACACAATAGTCATATATTAAACACATCGAGGAATAACCATATTCAAGATGTCTAATAATTTATTAGACATACGAAATAATATAAAAGACACTTCCAAACATTCCAGACGCAAAGTTAAAGATGTACTAGTCCATAGCTATAAAAACCAGTTCATCGCTATACGATCCAATACTCCAAACCTGGTTTAATGATGTAATCAAACAACAGTTTTAGTTAGGGATACATATATGTTAGAACCCGTCCACTAAGAATAAGTCACACATTAGAAATTCTAGGTGTTATAACTTCTGACAAACTCTATGATATGTAAATATGCATAAGTCAATTTACACCATAGAATAATTGGTCGACCCATAACCTCAACCCTATAACAATTTTCATAATACTAAATTCATATTTAACCTTACCCATAATTTTACCTTTAAATTTTACCTTTAAATTTTACCCAAAGTTAAAGTTTACGCCAATAATGTTGTTTACGCCTCAAAACAAAATAGCGTATAGCAGAAATATCTAAGGTACGCATTAACCCATATCATAATGTGCACAACAATAAATGTATTTTCACAGACCACAAATTTTCTAAAAAAATGTGTCTGTATGGAATATATCCCAAAATCTAGATATATGTTTAATAACATACTCCTTATAGCCAAGTTGCAATATCGTGCACAATAATAAATTGAAGATCCACAAATGATAAGTACGAATATCTGTAAAATTTGTATATAAGATATTTATCCAGAACCAATTCATAATGACGTTAAAACTAACTAGAAGCGAAAATTACAATAATTTCTTACTGGCAGTCTAACAGTTAACCGAAAAAGGTATAAATAGCTGGCCAATCTACTCATCAGGTATCTTGAAAAAGGCTTGGAAGCCGAAACGCGTTGATACCGATCACCCTCACACAGATTTGCAGGACACAAGAGCAGCACTCCATCCAAAAACTTCAAAGAACTCAACCGGACCGGTCACTGACCGGCAGCAAACGGAGGCAGAAGAACAAAAAACTGAAGCGGCAAAGACCCCACATTTCACGAACAAAATATCAGGAACCAAATCCTTTAAAGAGCTAAATCGGTCACTGACCGACAACACATTAAGCGGTCACGGGAACCGCAGGAAATATTCACACGTCAGTGCGAATCACCACGAAGATTATCATCATCCTTCGCTTACTGCTGCAGGTGGAACTTAGACTGCAATAAGTCATCACAGCGGCATATATTAACTGCTAGAACGCTCAAACATCACGACTCACCTAGGAATCAAGGGAATCAAACAGCGGCATATATTTAACCGCGGCATTCTCCAACAAAAATAGTGTCATCAGACGGATACACTAAAGAGAATCAAACAGCGGCATATATTTAACCGCAGTATTCTCCAACGCACAAAGTGTCATCAGACAGATACACTTAAAGGTACTATAAAGCGTAATAAAATACAGCACTATCCGCAATAATATAATATAGTGAAACCATCACGCAGTCCCGGCCTAAACTGTAAGGTTAAAACGTTTATAGACCGTATGTAAATAACACTGTAACTCAATGTGGCATAAAATTACTTCAATGTATTAATATCTTTTATCATTTTATATATTTCTATCCTCATTTTATGTACTTAATACTTCGAAGCATTTTATATTTCTTTTAAAATTTCACGTATCTTCTGACACCGGTGTCAATATTGTGTAAAGTGTATACATCAATATTGTGTAAAGTGTATACATATATATATTTTAAGATTTAATAAATTGTTTTATTATCATCAGCATATTGGCATTTATTTTATGTAAGAGTATATTATTAATACTTAGTCACACAAAAAGAATAGTTGATCAATAGCATTTATTACGTAGCAATTTAGGCTATTTAAAATCGAAGCGATACTTATTATAACCAAGTGTATCAGGATAGTAACACGTAGTCACAGGGAATCGGCATTCATTTGCGCCACCTACCTCCACCTCAGCTTATTTATTAACTGTGTTGGTAATGTAAAACTAGGGAATGTGTAATAAAGGGATTATCTATCTTTTCAAACAATAAAAATTCTGGTGTAGACTGTCCCTTTAATCATTTTGATACTGTAATGGCTCCCTGTGACACATACATTGCACTGCATATACATTTCTTTCATACCTAAAACAATTAAAATGTGTTCATATTGAATCGATATTATATGTCATATAAGAACATGCTTATATAATAGATTTTCAAACTATGTTTGATCATACTATTTATTCTCACCATAAGGAAATACAGTTCACAGGTTCATACAAATAGTTCAGGTTTAATCGAAACATAGCTTGTTCACGTTCACCGCGGCGGGCAAACATATGCGATGTTCGATCTGCCCCTATTCGTCATCATTGAGTAATACTTTGACCCTGTACTCACAGTCAGCAGGCACATTCCAGCCAATCAGCAGCAGACCGTCCCTCCCAACGCTCCTACCTCCTGGACAGCATCCATTTTAGATTAATTCGGAAGCTGCATTCTTAGGGAGAGGAGGGACAGTGTAGCTGCTGCTGATTAATAGGGAAATCTATAGCTAGGCTAGTGTATTCAGTGTCCACTACAGTCCTGAAGGACTCATCTGATCTCTTTTTAGGGCTGCTTTTTTTTTTTCCTGTGTAATCTAATTGCAGTTGCCTGCCTGCCAGTGTGTGTGCCAGGCTCACAGCGTATACTGTGCCCACTTGCCCAGTGCCACACTCATATCTGGTGTAACAGTAGTGTAAATTTAAAAAAAAAAACTTTTTTGACTGTGAAACATCAGTCTGCTTGTGTAATCTAATTGCAGTTGCCTGCCTGCCGCCAGCGTGTGTCAGGCTCAGCGTATACTGTGCCCACTTGCCCAGTGCCACCCTCATATCTTGTTTAATAGTAGTGTACATTTAATTAAAAAAAAACTTTGACTGTGAAACATCATTCTGCTTTTTTGTGTCAGGCTCACAGCGTATACTGTGACACTTGCCCAGTGCTACCACTCATATCTTGTTTAATAGTAGTGTAAGTGTACATTTAAAAACAAAAAACTTTTTGGACTGTGAAACATCAGTCTGCTTTTTTGTGTCAGGCTCACAGCGTTATACTGTGCCCACTTGCCCAGTGCCACCACTCATATCTTGTTTAATAGTAGTGTAAGTGTACATTTAAAAAAAAATGACAGGCAGTGGCAGGCCACCCCGCAGGGGCCGTCGTGTTCGTGGTGCTGTGATTCCCTTTGGACCTAGAATAATGCCCAGTTTCAGAGGCCACGTACCCCGAACTCGAACAGTTCTGAGGACATAGTTGACTGGCTAACACAGGACAACCCAATCTTCTACAGCTCCGCTCGGAACCTTGACGCAACATCCTCCTCCAGCTTAAGCTTCGGGCACCTCTCAAGTTACCACTCGCCCGCCTGCCGCCACCACCAACACTAGCACCACAGCCGCTTCACTTGATCTGTCAGAGGAGTTATTTACACATCAGTTGGAAGAAATGAGTGATAGTGAGCGCAACCATTATTGCCAGAGGATGTAGATAACAGGGATATGTCTCAGTCAGGCAGCATTACAGCACATGGACGTACGGTGTGATGATGATGATGTTGTACCCGCTGCTGCTTCCTTTGTTGAGTTGCTCAGATACAAGTGAAGCGGTTGATGATGACGATGCTGTCCGTGGATGTCACGTGGGTGCCCGCTAGAAGAGAAGAAGAACAGGGGGAAAGTTCAGATGGGGAGACAGAGAGGAGGAGGAGGAGGAGGAGGAGACGAGTTGGAAGCAGGGGGAGGTCGTTGCAAGGAGCTAGTGGCACAGTCAGACAGCATGCATCGGCACCCGGGGTCAGCCAAACAGCACGCCAATGCCAATCAATGCATGCTGTTGACACCACCAGAATTCCGTCATCGCAGAGCTCAGCAGTGTGGCATTTTTTTTGTGTGTCTGCCTCTGACAACAGTGATGCCATTTGCAACCTGTGCCAAAAGAAAATGAGTCGTGGGAATTCCACCACCCACCTAGGTACAACTGCTTTGCGAAGGCACATGATCGCACATCACAAACGCCTATGGGATCAACACATGAGTACAAGCAGCACACAAACTCAAAGCCGCCATCTCCTCCTGGTCCAGCATCTTCAGCCACGTCAACCACTGCTGTCCTTCCTTGCCCTCTCTCAACCATCCGCCACTCCGTCTCTCGCCTTGAGCAGTTCCTGCTCATCAGCCCACAGTCAGGTGTCTGTCAAGGACATGTTTGAGCGTAAGAAGCCAATGTCACAAAGTCACCCTCTTGCCCGGCGTCTGACAGCTGGCTTGTCTGAACTCTTAGCCCACCAGCTTTTACCATACAAGCTGGTGGAGTCTGAGGCGTTCAAAAAATTTGTAGCTATTGGGACACCGCAGTGGAAGGTAGCCGGGTGAAATTTCTTTGCACAAAAGGCAATCCCCAACCTGTACTCGATTGTGCAAAAGGAAGTAATGGCATGTCTGGCACACAGTGTTGGGGCAATGTGTCCATCTGACCACTAATAACTGGTCTGCAAAGCATGGTCAGGGCAGGTATATCACCTACACTGCACATTGGGTAAACCTGCTGATGGCTGCCAAGCATGGAATGCGTAGCTCTGCAGAGGAGTTGGTGACACCGCCACGACTTGCAGGTAGGCCTGCTGCCACCTCCTCTACTCCTCCTACTCCATCCTCTTCCATAACCTCCTCGGCTGAGTCCTCTTCTGCTGCTGGGTCTTGCTCCACATCAACGGCACCCCCAGCTCCCCAGGTACTATTCCACATACCGGATACGGCAGTGTCACGCCGTCTTGGGGTTGACTTGCCTGAAAGCAGAGAGTCACACCGGACCAGCACTCCTGTCCGCCCTGAGTGCACAGGTGGATCAGTGGCTCACTCCGCACCAACTGGAGATTGGCAAAGTGGTTTCTGACAATGGAAGAAATTTGGTGGCTGCATTGAATTTGGGCAAGTTGACACATTTGCCGTGCATGGCACATGTGTGTAATCTGATCGTACAACGCTTTGTGCATAAGTACCCAGGCTTACAGGACATCCTGAAGCAAGCCAGGAAGGTGTGTGGCCATTTGAGGTGTTCCTACACGGCCATGGCGCACTTTTCCGATATCCAGCGGCGAAACAACATGCCAGTGAGGCGCTTGATTTGCGACAGCCCGACACGTTGGAATTCAACACTCCTAATGTTCGACCGCCTGCTCCAACAAAAAAAAGCCATTAACGACTATTTGTATGACGGGGTGCTAGAACAGCCTCTGCGGAGCTGGGATTTTTTTTGCCATGTTACTGGATGCTCATGCTCAATTCCTGTAGGCTCATGCGTCCTTTTGAGGAGGTGACAAACCTAGTCAGTCGCACGAAGGCACCATCAGTGACATCATACCATTTGCTTTCTTCCTGGAGTGTGCCCTGCGAAGAGTTGCTGGATCAGGCACTAGATGAGCGTGAAGAGGAAGAGGAAGAGTTGTGGTCACCATCACCACCAGAAACAGCCTTATCAGCATCGCTTGCTGGACCAGCGGCAACGCTGGAAGAGGATTGTGAGGAAGAGGAGTCAGAGGAGGAATATGGCTTTGAGGAGGAGGAGGAAGACCAACCACAACAGGACCCCAGGGTGCTTGTTGTCACCTATCTGGTACCCGTGGTGTTGTACGTGGCTGGGGGGAAGAAAATACCTTCAGTGAGATCACTGAGGACAAGGAAAGGGGCATGAGTAGCTCGGCATCCAACCTTGTGCAAATGCGGTCTTTCATGCTGTTGTGCCTGTTGAGGGACCCTTTTATAAAAAAGCTGAAGGAGAACGACCTGTACTGGGTGTCCACGCTACTAGACCCCCGGTATAGCATAAGTGCCTAAAATGTTACAGAATTACCGCAAGTCGGAAAGGATGCAGCAGTTCCAAAAGAAATTAAAAAGTATGCTTTACACAGCGTATAAGGGTGATGTCACAGCATAAGGGGAATCTAACAGGGGAAGAGGTGAAAGTAATCCTGCTCCTCCCACGACTACACTGGCAAGGACAGGACACTTTACAGACGTGTTGTTGATGGAGGACATGCGTAGCTTTTTAAGTCCTATGCATCGCCACAGCCCTTCGGGGTCCACCCTCAGAGAACGACTCGACCGACAGGTAGCAGACTACCTCGCCTTAACTGCAGATCTCGACACTCTGAGGAGATGAATGAACCCCTTGACTACTGGGTGTGCAGGCTTGAGCTGTGGCCTGAGCTATCCCAATTTGCGATTGAACTTCTGGCCTGCCCCGCTTCAAGTGTCCTGTCAGAAACGACCTTCAGTGCAGCAGGAGGTATTGTCACTGAGAAGAGACGTCGCCTAGGTAAAAAAAGTCTAGATTACCTCACCTTTATTAAGATGAATGAGGGATGGATCCCAAAGGGACTGACATTGGGTGATACATTCGACTAAAAAGGCCTGATGAGATGAGCTGCCTTGGGCTAAAAATGGTCCACACGCTGGTGTATTTTATCTCTGAATGCCGGATGACTTGCATGACTTATCTGCCACCAACTAGGTTTCAAGCCGCAATGTTTTAGGGCACTTTCTGCCTAGGAAAACAAACATCAGCAGCGGCTGCAACAATACCTATTTTTTCAAAGCATGTGTACATGCCATAAATTATTCTGGCCTCTGGTGCAGCACATGTGGCTTCAAAAACCAACCAATAAAAAAGGCACATAACAGGGATTAAACTGATAGGAATAGTTCTACTTAACACTCCACTCCTTTATGGTGGCACATTATATTGCACGCGCAGTGCCCCAAATTTGAGTAGGAGGACCGACCAAGCATCTTTTTCCATCTCCCGGTTCCTAAAATCCATGCCATATACACGTCCCCTGATAGGGGATTGTAACGGGGAATAACTGAAAAGAATAGTACTTACTGAACACACCACTCATATCTGGTGGCACAGTAGATTGCATGCGCAGTGCCCCAAATTTGAAGTAGGAGGACTGACCAAGCATCTTTTTTCCATCTCCCAGTTCCTAAAATCCATGTCATATACATGTCCCCTGATAGGGGACGTAACAGGGATTAAACTGATAAGAATAGTACTACTGAACACACCATTCATATCTGGTGGCACAGTAGATTGCACGTGCAGTGCCCCAAATTTGAAGTAGGAGGACCGACCAAGCATCTTTTTCCATCTCCCGGTTCCTAAAATCCATGCCATATACACTTCCCCTGATAGGGGACGTAACAGAGATTAAACTGATAAGAATAGTACTACTGAACACACCACTTCATGTCTGGTGGCACAGTAGATTGCACGCGCAGTGCCCCAAATTTGGAAGTAGGAGGACCGACCAAGCATCTTTTTCCATCTCCCGGTTCCTAAAATCCATGCCACATACACGTCCCCTGATAGGGGACGTAACAGGGATTAAACTGATAAGAATAGTACTACTGAACACACCACTCATATCTGGTGGCAGAGTAGATTGCACACGCAGTCGCCACAAATTTGAAGTAGGAGGATCCTACGACCAAGCATACTTTTTTCCCATCTCCCGGGGGTCCCTAAAATCCATGCCATATACACGGTCCCCTGATAGGGGACATAACGAGGGATTAAACTGATAAGAATAGTACTACGGAATACACCACATCATATCTGGTGGCACAGTAGATTGCATGCGTAGTGCCCCAAATTTTAAGTAGGAGGACCCGACCAAGCATCTTTTTTCATCTCCCGGTTCCTAAAATCCATGCCATATACACGTCCCCTAAATAGGGGACATTAACAGGGATTAAACTGATAAGAATAGTACTACTGAACACACCACTCATATCTGGTGGCACAGTAGATTGCACGCGCAGTGCCCCCAAATTTGAAGTAGGAGGACCCGACCAAGCAATCTTTTTCCGTCTCCCAGTTCCTAAAATCCATGCCATATACACGTCCCCTGATAGGGGGACATAACAGGAATTATAACTGATAAGAATAGTACTACTGAACACACCACTCATATCTGATGACACAGTAGATTGCACGCGCAGTGCCCCAAATTTGAAGTAGGAGGACCGACCAAGCATCTTTTTCCTTCTCCCGGTTCCTAAAATCCATGCCATATACACGTCCCCTGATAGGGGACGTAACAGGGATTAAACTGATAAGAATAGTACTACTTAACACACCTTATAATAATGCAGAGAGAGGCAACGCAGAGAGAGGAGTCTGAAGAAGAGGAGTCAGAGGAGGAAGGTGGCTTTGAGGAGGTGGAAGACCAAACACAGCAGGCGTCCCAGGGGGCTTGTTGTCACCTTTCGGGGACCCTTGGTGTTGTGCGTGGCTGGGTGGAGGAAGAGACCTTCAATGACATCAGTGAGGGCAAGGAACGGGACATGGCTAGCTTGGTATCCAACCTTGTGCAAATGGGGAGTTTGCGGTTGTGCAAATGGACTGTTTGCGGTTGTTTGCGGTGCGTTAAACGGGTAGTTTGGTCTGTCACTGTGAAGCGGGGGTAACCCTTACACTACCTGATCGATACAACATCATACCTGATGTTTTAAAGCACGTTATTCCAAACAATTTAGGAATGTTAGGTGATTTATGCCCTTTGACTCTGCATCAACTATGTAATTTTCCGTGGGAGTTTTGCCATGGATCCCCCTCCGGCATGCCACTGTCCAGGTGTTAGTCCCCTTGAAACTACTTTTCCATCACTACTGTGGCCAGATAGAATCCCTGTGGGTTTTAAATTTCGCCTGCCTATTGAAGTCAATGCGGTTCACCTGGTTCACCCTTTCGCAAACTTTTGCGGAATTTCGCATTCGCGGTTCACGAAAGCAAAATTTTATGTTTGCGACATCACTAATCCTCAATTTAACGTTTAATTTTCCAAGTATTCATTCATTTACTCTCGGCTAGATTAAGAGTTTTTCATTATACTGAAAAAGCAGCATTATCAGGTTATAATGCTGCTTTTTCACTACCGCTGGTATTTTGAATCTTGCAGATTTAGGGGCACCGCACACTTTTTTGGGCCTTACCGCGAATCAATTTACGCAAATTGCGTATAGTCTTTTTTCTATGGGACTTCCATATCGCGGTATTACGAGCTTGGTCCGGGAGGCCAAAAAGTGAGCGGTACACCCTATCCCTTCAAGGATTTGTACCGCATTTTAAAGTCAGTAGTTATGAGTTTTACACTACAAAGCCGTATCATAAAACTCATAACTAAAGTGCTAAAAAGTACACTAACACCCATAAACTACTTATTAACCCCTAAACCGAGGTCCTCCCGCATCGCAAACACTAAATTAAATTTATTAACCCCTAATTATTATTATTATTATTATTTTTTATTTATAAAGCGCCAACAGATTCCGCAGCGCTGTTCATAGGTAACAAAGATAAAAGGACAGTATAATATGAGACACCAGACAAAATTTAACAAACAAATACAGGAGGAATTGGGAGCCCTGTTCCCGTGGGGAACTTACAATCTAAATGGGTAGGAGGGTGAGAAACAGGAGGTAGGTACTGCAAAGGTGGGGAATGATGTTAGTGTGAAGTTAGATGAGGGCAACTATTAGGCAAGTGGAATTCATTAGTTTACTGATTTGGTTATAGCTTCCTGAACAAGAAAGTCTTTTATGGAGCGTTCTGCCACTCTGACATCGCTGCCACTAGAATAAACATATTAACCCCTAAACCGGCGCAATTCCACCTCGCAAACACTAGTCAAATAGTATTAACCCCTAATCTGCTGGTCCCTAAATCGCGCTACCTATCTACATTTATTAACCCTAATCTGCCGCCCATAACGTCGCCGGCACTATACTATATTTATTAACCCCCTAAACCTAAGTCTAACCCTAACACCCCCTAACGTTTAATATATTTTAAATAAATTTAAATAAAACCTACAATTAATAATTAAATAATTCCTATTTTAAAACTAAATACTTACATATAAAATCAACCCTAAGCTAGCTACAAATAACTAATAGTTACACTACAATTAAATTAATTACCTAAATTAAATACAATTAAATACATTCAATACAATTATCTAAATTACAAATAAAAACAAACACTAAATTACAGAAAATAAAAAACAAATTACAAGATCTTTAAACTAATTACACCCAATCTAATAGCCCTATCAAAATAAAAAAGCCCCCCCAAAATAAAAAAACCCTAGCCTAAACTAAACTATCAGTAGCCCTTAAAAGGGCCTTTTATAGGGCATTGCCCCAAAGAAATCAGCTCTTTTACCTGAAAGAAAAATACAAACAAACCCCCCAACAGTAAAACCCACCACCCACACAACAAACCCCCCAAATAAAATCCTAACTAAAAAAAACCTAAGCTCACCATTGCCCTGAAAAGGGCATTTGGATGGGCATTGCCCTTAAAAGGGCATTTAGCTCTATTGCTGCCCAAAGCATCAACCTAAAATAAAACCCACCCAATAAACCCTTAAAAAATCCTAACACTAACCCTTGAAGATCCACTTACAGTTTGAAGATTCGACATCCATCCTCAACGAAGCCGGGAGAAGTCCTCATTGAAGCGGCAAAAAGTCCTCAACGAAGCCGGGAGAAGTCTTCATGCAAACCGGGAGAAGTGGTCCTCCAGACGGGCAGAAGTCTTCATCCAGACTGCATCTTCTATCTTCATCCATCCGGCGCGGAGCGACTCCATCTTCAAGACATCCGACACGGAGCATCCTCTTCTTTCCGACGACTACCAACAAATGAAGGTTCCTTTAAATAACGTCATCCAAGATGGCGTCCCTTAGATTCTGATTGGCTGATAAAATTCTATCAGCCAATCAGAATTAAGGTTGAAAAAATCCTATTAGCTGATGCAATCAGCCAATAGGATTGAGCTTCAATCCTATTGGCTGATCCAATCAGCCAATAGGATTGAGCTTGTATCAGCCAATCGGCATCTAATGGACGGCATATTGGATGACGTCAATTAAAGGAACCTTCATTCATCGGTAGTTGTCGGAAAGAAGAGGATGCTCTGCATCGGATGTCTTGAAGGTGGAGCCTCTCCGCGCCGGATGGATGAAGATAGAAGATCCCGTCTGGATGAAGACTTCTGCCCATCTGGAGGACCACTTCTCCCAGCTTGGATGAAGACTTCTCCTGGCTTCGTTGAGGACTTCTTGCCGCTTCGATGAGGATTTCTCCTGGCTTTGTTGAGGATGGATGTCGGATCTTCAAAACTGTAAGTGGTTCTTCAGGGGTTAGTCTTTGGATTTTTTAAGGGTTTATTGGGTGGGTATTATTTTTAGGCTAGGGCTTTGGGCAGCAATAAAGCTAAATGTCCTTTTAAGGGCAATGCCCATCCAAATGCCCTTTTCAGGGCAATGGGGAGCTCAGGTTTTTTTAGTTAGGGTTTTATTTGGGGGTTTGGTTGTGTGGGTGGTGTGTTTTACTGTTGGGAGTGGGTGTTTGTATTTTTCTTTCAGGTAAAAGAGCTGATTTCTTTGGGGAAATGCCCGCAAAAGGCCCTTTTAAGGGCAATTGATAGTTTAGTTTAGGCTATGGGTTTTTTATTTTGGGGAAGCTTTTTTATTTTGATAGGGCTATTAGATTAGGTGTAATTAGTTTTAAGATCTTGTAATTTGTTTTTTATTTTCTGTAATTTGGTGGGGTTTTTTTTTAATTTAGCTAATTGTATTGATTGTATTGTATTGAATTGATCGGAACAGCCAATAGAATGTGAGCTCAATCTGATTGGCTTATCCAATCAGCCAATCGGATTGAACTTCAATCTGATTGGCTGATTCAATCAGCCAATCAGATTTTTCCTACCTTAATTCCGATTGGCTGATAGAATCCTATCAGCCAATCGGAATTCGAGGGACGCCATCTTGGATGACATCATTTAAAGGAACCTTCATTCGTCATTAGTCCGTCGGTGAGGAAGGATGGCTCGGCGTCGGCTGCTTCAAGATGGACCCTCTCCGCTCCGGATGGAAGAAGATAGAAGACTGGATGAAGACTTTGGACCCTCTGGAGCACCTCTTCTTGCCGGATAGGATGAAGACTTCGGACCCTCTGGAGGACCTCTTCTTGCCGGATAGGATGAAGACTTCGGACCCTCTTCTGGATGGATCAGTGATACCCTGCTGGGTGAATACAAGGTAGGGAGATCTTCAGGGGCTTAGTGTTAGGTTTTTTAAGGGGGGTTTGGGTGGGTTAGATTAGGGGTATGTGGGTGGTGGTTGTAATGTTGGGGGGGTATGTATGGGTTTTTTTTACAGGCAAAAGAGCTGATTTATTTGGGGCATGCCCCGCAAAAAGCCCTTTTAAGGGCTGTAAGGTAATAGAGCTGTTAACCTTTTATTTAGAATAGGTAGGGCATTTTTTTATTTTGGGGGGCTTTGTTATTTTTTTAGGGGGCTTAGAGTAGGTGTAATTAGTTTAAAATTCTTGTAATCTTTTTTTATTTTCTGTAATTTAGTGTTTGTTTTTTTTGTAATTTAGTTTAGTTGATTTAATTGTAGGTAATTGTAGATAGTTTAGTTAATTAATTTATTGATAGTGTAGTATTAGGTTTAATTGTAACTTAGGTTAGGATTTATTTTACAGGTAATTTTGTAATTATTTTAACTAGGTAGCTATTAAATAGTAAATAACTATTTAATAGCTATTGTACCTAGTTAAAATAAATACAAAGTTGCATGTAAAATAAATATAAATGCTAAAATAGCTACAATATAATTATTTGTTATATTGTAGCTATATTAGGGTTTATTTTACAGGTAAGTATTAATTTATTTAATAAGAAATAATTTATTTTGTTAGATTTAAATTATATTTAACTTAGGGGGGTGTTAGGGTTAGGGTTAGACTTAGCTTTAGGGGTTAATACATTTATTAGAGTAGCAGCGAGGTCCAGTCGGCAGATTAGGGGTTAATACTTGAAGTTAGGTGGCGGCGATGTTAGGGAGGGCAGATTAGGGGTTAATACTATTTATTATAGGGTTTGCGAGGCGGGAGTGAGGCTATTTAGGGGTTAATACATTTATTAGAGTGGCGACGAGGTCCGGACGGCAGATTAGGGGTTAATAAGTGTAGGTAAGGTAGCGGCGACATTGGGGGGCAGATTAGGGGTTAATAAATATTATGTAGGTGTCAGCGATGTTAGGGGCAGCAGATTAGGGGTACATAGGGATAATGAAGGTGGCGGCGGTGTTCGGTCGGCAGATTAGGAGTTAAAAAAAATTATTAGAGTGGCGGCAATGTGGGGGGACCTCGGTTTAGGGGTACATAGGTAGTTTATGGGTGTTAGTGTACTTTAGAGCACAGTAGTTACGAGCTTTATAAACCGGCGTTAGCCCATAAAGCTCTTACCTCCTGACTTTTTTCTGCGGCTGGAGTCTTGTCGGTAGAGGGTCTACCGCTCACTTCAGCCAAGACTCTAAATACCGGCGTTAGGAAGATCCCATTGAAAATATAGGATACGCAATTGGCGTAAGGGGATCTGCAGTATGGAAAATTTGCGGCTGGAAAGTGAGCGTTAGACCCTTTCCTGGCTGACTCTAAATACCAGTGGGCAGTAAAAAGCAACGTTAGGAGCCCTTAAAGCTTGTTTTGACGGCTAGAGCAGACCTCTAAATCTAGGCGAGAGATCATTGAACTAGGGGTAAGTGTATTTAGAGTCTCATGGAAGTACATATTATATGTTATATGTGTAATGTGAGTGAGACTTAAAGAGATACCTACCTGTCTGTTGACACGTAAATTATTTGCAATAAATAAAACCAACAAATAGTGCTTAAAAGGCTATCCTTGAGGTTTATAGCAAATTAAAGAAAAAATAAAGTACTTTAATATGTAAAGTATATATGGACAGTTAAGCATTGCATTGCAAAATTCTTGAAATCATTTAAAACTGTCAATTTGTTAGCAATATTTGGATTGTTTTGCTTTTACAGGGGGTACATTTTGAAAAGGGTCTTTAACAAGTGTATATATTTTTGTGGCCAGCAATTTTAGCTTATAAGTACCAGTGTTTAAAGGGACAGTCTTCAGTATTAGTATTAGTATTAGTATTAAACCTTCATTATTCAGATAGGACATGTAATTTTAAACAACTTTCCAATTTACTTTTATCATCAAATGAGCTTTGTTCTCTTGGTATTCTTAGATGAAAACTAAACCTAGGTAGGCTCATATGCTAATTTCTAAGCCCTTGAAGGCTACCTCTGATCTGAATGTTTTTTATTTGCGTTTAACAACAGGGGAGTGCTAGTTCATGTGAGCCATATAGATTACATTGTGCTCACGCCCGGAGAGTTATTTAAGAGTCAGCACAACACAGCACTAATTGGCTAAAATGCAATTCAATAGATAAAAATAAAAAGTCATGTGATCAGGGGGCTGTCAGAAGATGCTTAGATACAAGCTAATAACAGAGGTAAAAAGTATATTAATATAACTTTGTTGGTTATGCAAAACTGGGGAATGGGTAATAAAGGGATTATCTATATTTGTAAACAATAAACATTCTGGTGTAGACTGTCCCTTTAAAGTTTGGGAGTTCTGTGTACATCATGTACGGTATAACATCATTCTTGAACATAAAAAGCAGGCTGCAAGTATATTATGACCCTTGAAACTGATATAATGTGGCATTTAATGGAATACCAATTGTTGAATGCATTTGTTGACTCCTCAAATACTGTTGTGTGTTGCAAGTCAATTAAAACACAAAACAAAAGGTGTGCAGGTTGTCTCTGTGTAGTTTGTTATGTTTTCCTTATATATTTTGATGTTTGTGGAGGTTTTCTAAGTATAACATGAAACAAGATAGTTTAGTATGCTCATGATATAATGTGAATCTAAATGGAGTGTAGGCCCCTTGTTATGGTGCTAGCTGTTGATGTGCAGATTTCCTAATATTCGGGTGTAAAAATAGCACCTGCCATCAGGGTAACACAATTCTGACAGTTTCACTTTTTGGAAATGTATTTATAATGCCAATGTCCTTGATCTACCTAGTTGTGCTTAAACCATAGGTGGTGATGTAGAGTCTTCAATTAATGATTAGAAAACATTTCTAATTTTACCAAATCTCAAAAAAATATATTTTCTATAACTTCTTAAAATTGTCATTCACATTATTTCTTGTTTGACTAAAAGGATTTTGTTTCAGCTGAGCTAAAAATACCATGATACCATGATACAGATCTTTAAGAACGTTAAGTGTGGATGCTCAGTGGGGTGTTGTCTTCAAAGCAAGTGGAAAATCCTGGAAGAAGTGTGTTACTACAACAACTGTGAATGGTTAGAAATCAGTGGTTAAAAGACATGGCACAAATCGTGGGTTGCCTGCAGAGGCATCATTGCACTATAGTACTTAGTTTTCATGTAATAACGTCAACGCTTATAGGCTCTAGAAATAGTAAAAAAATCTTGCAATCGTTTAGCACCTTTCAAGGCCAGAATACGGACTATTTGTAGCTCTTACCAGATACAAGAAAATAAATATGTGAAACCCTCATTTGTTTTACATTGCTCAGAAGAAGAAAAAAAACTATTTTTTTTTCACCATAGGATTAAACATTGTCCCTTTATTTCTAATATATGTTTATTTTGATTTTGAAACTAACAGAAAATTCATGTTTGTACAATAGAATTTCATGGGGTAGAAGCTCACTGGCTGATAAGCAAAACTCCTAAGGCTCCGTTTGGTAAACAGTGACATGGTCCACATAAATGAAAGCAAAAAGTGATTACAAAAAAAGACATTCTAGCTTTAAAGGGACAGTTATAATGTACACTTTTTTGCATAAAAAAAGTTTAAGCTGCTTATTTTAATTTTGAAACAAATGTGAAGTGTATGCTTGTATACAGCAGGTCCTTAAAGGCTAGTTGCTTATTGGCTGATAAGCAGACCTCTCATTTCTTTATTGGTGGACAATGACATGCCTCACAAGTATACAAATATTTTTTTACAGTATAGACATGTCCAGTTTATAAAAAACAAACTCAGACACATATATTTTAAAATGTTATATTTTTAAATTCAAGAAAAAAAAAAAATAGTTTCCTTTAATGCAGAATTCGGAATTCTGCACAGCAAATTAAAAAAAAAAATACGTACTTCATGATATATTGCAGGAATTCAGAATTCTGCACAGCAAATTAAAAAATATATATTGTATGATGGGTTGCAGTATTGTCCTGAGATAATATTGTAATATATATGTGTGTGTGTATATATATATATATATATATATATATATATATATATATATATATATATTATAATTGTTATTCAATCACACTTCATATCAATAATTAAAGTTTGGAAAAATATTATTGAAAAGTTGGGAAGACAATACATTAGGCATCTGTCTTATTTTGACAGCAATGCATATTGTTTAAATTCTTCATGCAATATCCTGCTGCTTGCCAGTTGCGTAATAAGATGGCCAATTTTGAACCCTTGAACTCTGGAAGAAGGAAGGGCTTATAAAGAGACTGATGTCTGAACTGTGTTAAGAAGCAAGGAATAGTTTTCACTTTAATGTCATGCTTTTTTGTTTAACAGTTGGGGGTAGATTAAATATATATATATTATTTTTAGATTATTTTATTTTTAAAATACAAATTAAAATGAACTTTCAATTTGTTTTGCAAAAATATAAATCAAAATAGAAAATATAGAGAATGTCTCTACTATAAATATAAACATATACTTAGTCTGCATCAGATAACCCCCCCCCCGCCAAAAAAAATTAGAGATTTTCTATTATTTTATATGAATACTAACTCAACATGGAGCCAGCTCTTGCATCCCCCTCCCCTAATGTACTGTCCAGCCTGTTTAGTCATCAGGTGCTGACATTCTGAGTTACAGCCATATTAATTGTGTGATAGAGGCTATAATCCGTTCTCTTTGAAGCCGTAGGCTGAATTTAGCCAGTACTTCAAAAGCAGCACACAACTGAAGAGGCATATTTCCTACTGAACTGAATAACACAATTTGCCCTATCTCCATTATACACATTTGGTTGTACAAAAAATAATGCATCTTTCCTGCGCTACAGCTTGTTTTATTTCCAGAGTCTCATTGTGCTTAAATTAACATATGATCTCCTCTGTGGATGGTGTTTCAGATTCAGGTAAGATTTCTCTTTTAGACATCTTAACTACTGTAAAGAGGTTCCAATGCCTTGAAATTCTCCAAGCTACCAAATCAATGATTGTAGGCCAGTCCTGCTCTGTATATAAAGCACAAGTATTGTGCTATATTTGTAGAACTGCTTTGAATATTATTCATGTAAAAAACAGTCTTTGACTAAGGTTTTGCTTTGTAAAATATAATTGTTTTTCCCTGTAACTGGGCAACTGATGGAAAACATGGCAATTTCAAGAGCATAAAACCATGTGACGAAATCCTGACAGCTTCATAAATTCAATCAGCATAATTAATTTTTTACTGTATGCAGAATCATAGCAAGCATTGAATATTCTATCTGTGCAACAATGATTTCTCTAAAGTTCCTCTGTAGAATTCAATTTTTTAATTTATCCTCATATAGTATTTTAGATGATAGACATGGAAGAAAATGATTTAGAGTGCTCCAGAATAAGGAAAAATAAAGTCTTATTTGCTTACAATTTTAATTTATTATTTTTATTATTATTTTTTTCAATTGAATCTGACATATATTTAAACAATAAAGTATAACAATAGTAAAGTCAATTTCAAAGTCCTTTTTTTTCTCTGTCTTTCTCTTTCAGGCAAAATGGGAAATGTGGCTGTATTGTATTTTCCATGTATTTATTTTAAATGTGTCTCATCAGAGGGAGTGAACTTTCATTGTCCAATTATACAGCTTTCTGATTAAAACGATTCAATATAATTTAACCTTGTCTTTTATATTTTATGATGCTATATATGTTTATTTAAATTGGTGCTCCAAATTGAAGATTTCAGCTTGTTTCTTCATTTGTATAGAGGTCATGACTTATAATAGCGCAAATAAATAAACTCAACCTCTGTGAACTGTTTGCAATCAAAGTGCTTGTTAGTGTACAGTAAAGAACAAAAAAAAAAAAAAAAACTACAAAAGACATAAGCATCCTGAGTCAGTGTAATGCCATGTATTTATCTTAAGCAAAATAATTTAATAAACTATATTCAAAAGCCATTTGAGATTTATTTCAATAGACTCAACTGCAGAAATATGAACCTAGAATTTATGTGCCAAAAATAGCACTGATCATTTAGTAATAGCTAATAAAAATATAAACACCAGGCAACCCAGCAAATGTTTTTGTTAGGAAAGGCCTAGCAAATTTGTGAGCAATATTGCCCTCTACAGGCCATATGATTTTAATCAATGACTTGCACAATATCCGATTACAGTTCTACAGGTAAATCACATTTTGCTGTTGTAATATAATTTTCTAGGCAACTATAAAGAAAACAAGGAGGGATATTTTTGTAAAGTATTATCAAAGATATTACAATTTTAACTCTAAAATGTAATTCACATTTTCAAATCAATTTTATGTATAATCTTTAAGGACCATGCAAAGCTTTCAAGACTTTGTACATTAAGCTAAATATTTCATTAAGCTCTTGGGTTGTTTCTTTAGATAAAAAATGGAAATCAGGATTTTGTAAGGGGTGGAAAAGTAATGATATTTAGAATAATATTAAGAATAGTTTGATGGATGTTATACTTTAGAGTATGCTTATGTTTTTGTAACATAATGAGCACTTTTTGCTCCATTGCAATTACTCAATGATTTTGCTTTTTTTTTAAACTTTGTTTTCAAAGATTATCACTTATTAGTTGTATAGATATATTAAGTAAGTAACATTTAGGATGAACTATCTATTAATTTATTATTCTATCATCTATCTATCTATCTATCTATTTATCTATCTATATTTGCATTAAATATTATTACAAGTTTTATTACATTTTATAAGTCTACTTACTACTAACCAAACTGTTTAAAATTACTATAACATATAAACATATTTATTGAAGGAAACTATGTAAAAAGTATGCAATTCACATGAATAATTTACTCCTATTTTATATTAATTTTATTTTTATGTCTTCTGCTTTTCAATGCTTTATTGATCAGTGATTAGAAGTTAAGCAATTTTCTGATAATCACACTTTATCAATGGGAACTGCATTTCAAAGTACTTTCACAATGAAACATGAATCAATTTTAGCCTACTGTGTTGTTTTTAAAACCAACTGAAGACTAGATAATGTGAATGTTAGCAAGGGCCGTTTCCCATGTTATTATAACTCTATATGCTGGTTACATTTAGATATTTTGGGATCAGAGATCTGCAAAGAACTAAACAGGTTAAAAAAAAAAGGAAAATAAATGACATTATTACATTTAAGTCAACCTTCAAAAAGTTGTTAGAAGCTGTTTATAGCATTGTCTAAAATGTAAACTTCACAGGACCATTTGTATCTATAATTAGTTGTATATATTTTTTAAGTTTGTATGCTTATATTAAGGTGTGAGAATGTTTCTTATCCCATTTATTCCAAAAGTACAAAAATGACACATCCAAAACCTTACAAGATTTAAGAACAGATATACACACACGCAGACATATATTTATGTGGTTTCATCATTTGTCTTGAATATTTAAAATGTAAAAACATTTACAAATAGTAGTGCTATATGCATATTTGTTTGAAACTTCTGTAACCTTTTCATTTAAAATTGTCCACATTTAGATTTGTCAAAACATTAGTACACACAAAAACCATGTTATTTATATTTTACTATTTTAAACCATTTTATTGTTAAGCACTTAGAAATCTTTTTATACCAAAAGTATTATTTCCACTGTTTCTACCTAGGGTTACTTTGTGTTACTATAATTATCACTGAATACTTTTTTTTTTTTTTTAATATTGAAGAATATTTGAATGTTTATTAACTTCTCAGTGCTGGAGCTTGTTGCTTTGTATATCATAGCTAGCTACCCCAGCACTTACAGTGTTAAAATCATAGAGGACTTTGTCAGGACAATACGGCAGCAGTTCCTTGTATCACTTTGTCCAACTGAAGAGCAAATTAAAGTAGTGAAAGAATGGTCCAAATAATTGTTTCTCCCGCTCTTTACTTGTGACTGCTGTAATCATCAAGGCTGATTTACAAATGCAGCCTTGAAGGTTTCTCAGCTTCCTGCAGTGTAGAAGACTGTTACTTTGGCACTCATACTCATGCCCTTTGTAATCACCACTCAAAAACTGTGTCCTGGTACTTCCAATTCCCAGTCTCTTGATTGAACACCTCATTCTGTGCTAACAAGGTGTCCAAGGTTTTTGAACGCAGACCGCAGTCAGAAAATTGTTAATGCTTTTGCTCATTAAGAGTTGTTCCACTAGTTTTGGTTAATTTGGTTACTCTCTAAATTGTGCTTTGATTTTTTTTTGCTTCAACTCAAAGAATGATGATAAAATTTTAGACAACTGACATTTACAGCTGGCGAAAGGACATCAGTGATTAATATACATACATTCTGTTTTGCAATTCATTTGATAAATGGATTGTGTCCCTTTTAAATAAATTTGTAACAATATATTTACTTGCCCTTTAAAACACGTTTATACATAAATAAAGAAAAATATTTATCAACCAGTACCATTATGGGCTTGTTTAACAAATTATCTTACCAAGTATAAGCAGGACTATACTTTTTTTTTTAGCTACAGGTGAAAGAAAAAAAAAAGCTAATATATTTAAAATGTTTATTAAAACCAATGTATAATATATGTGTTTCTGCATTTATTTTTCAGTTGCATAGTTTTCATAGTTAATAATTTACATAAAATATTTGTAAACCGTTCATTGTAAAATTATGGTAACAGTTAAATATATTTTTTGTTGCTAAAACTATGCTTCAATTTGTTCTGTTTTAGTTAACATAATTTTTTAAAGCCTTTGGCTGGTTATTTAAATATTTATTACATTTGTTCTGTATAGGATGTTTTTTTATTCTGTCTGTTTGAATTTAATATCTTAAATTTAAACCACAGAGTATCCTAATACCAAAATGTGATAAATACCAAAATACTTATATAGTAATTTAAAACAAATATCACATTTACAAAAGATGTATAACAATTAAGAATTTATAGCAATGTATTTACAATAATCGTACTCCAGCTTGTCAATTTTTATTGCATAAATATAACATATTTGTAATAGTTGGCAAGTACATATAAATCTTAAATCGTTTTGCATATAGGTTTCTTTTTTCTCCTAAGTTACACATAATTAATAGTTTTTTTTATTATATCCTTTACCTCTTGAAGGAGCTATGATATGAAAAAAATAACTCATTATTTTTAAATGAATTATTTTTATATTTTACGTAAGTGAGTATTAATATTGCATTTTACCTAATTAAAAGCAAACAAAAAACACCATAATGTGTAACTTTTTCATAACATTTCCCCCCCCCCCCCTCTTAGTTTAGATTCTGCAAACCCAGCATACAATCTATAATACTTATGTATAAGATACACATCAATGTATTTCTTCTTGAACTCAGTCACTGCATATAAATGATTAAAAGTGCAAATAATAAAAGGTTTTAATCACTTGTAATCCTGTCTGAATGAAACAGGTGCTATGGATTTGTTGACTTTTATGTCACCTTTTCTTTAAAAAATATTGCATATTATTTTATATGTAATTAATGTATTGCTTTATGATGAAGCATTTAGCTTTAGAAAATGGTAAACATCTTGGAAAATGTTATGATTAAAAGATATATATATATATATATATATATATATATATATATATATATATATATATATATACATATATATATAGTTCAGTTTGGATTGTTGGTACAAGTGGACTAGTTTCATAGGGATGCACAGATAACCAAGGGCAAAATTAATTATTTTTCTAGTAAAATAAACCCAATAATAAAGAAATTTGTGAGGAAGCACAATTATTGTAAGCGAGAGATGAAAATGTGTTTACTTACTTTACAAAGATCAGGAAGCTAATAACTTACATGTACAGTATAATTGTAAGGTCCCAGTAAACAAACTAAAGCAGATACTACTTTTTATACTATGACTCTTATTTCTACTACATCCTATTAACAAGAGTGTACATCACAGTTCAGTTTAAAACCAACATTTTTATATTTTAAAACAATTTTTAATTAGTGTGTATTTTCTACAAATGTACTGTGAAAAAATTATATTTATGATTGAACCAAGATGGTTCATTTTCCACATATCAATTAAATGTAGAAAAATAACTATATTTATTAATTTCTATAACTCGTTAGATTGAGTATGAGGAAATGGAGAGTGTTTAAAGGATAATTTGTGTACATTGCATTAATCATTATTGGGAATACACCTATTCAGTTTCAGTAGAAGTGCAGTACACAAGTGTGCAAATAATTAGAAATGACAGCCCTAGTTATGTGGTTATGATATAAAGTTAATAATAGCAGGATTTATTTTTTTGTTTTTTGGGGGGAGGGGCAAATATTTTTAAACAGAATCCTGAAAAATACACAGTCTCCTAAAAATGAATGTAAAATTGAAAATGAAAAATACTTATTAGTTCATAAGTTTATTATACTACACACTACACCATCTGATGTATTTTGGATCAGGACTTTTTTATTAGCATAGTATAAACATTGTACTTTTTAAATATTCTTTGAAGGGCTTAGATTTATGTTTCATGGGATATGTTACTAATATTGTAAATTATATTTTTGTGTTAAAAAATAATATGTATTTTGTCGATGTGGAAGACATGATTAATAATGCAGATAAGAATTTCTCTCTCTCTACACACACACACATATAATATATATATATATAAAAAATATAATATATATATATATATATATATATACACATGTGTGTATGTGTGTGAGTGTATTTCATTTATATATCTATATGTATAAAATGGAAGTATGTATATATGTACACCTTGTATAAAAATGCAGCTGATAGATTTACTCAAACCGATTATATATTTTGGCCCAAAACTTTTCAAGTAGTGATATAATTATATATTATTTGAAGTGGACGCTGTGAGCGTTTTAATTCCAAGATGAACATCTTCAAACTTGTGTCTGTTTAGCAAGCATTTTGTATTGATAAGTAACACTAATACGTCATTTTATTTTCTGCTTCCTCAAACTTTTATTGATGTTACATGAGACAATATTAAATGAAAAATGAATGAATAGCACATAAAGATAAATAGGACACAAGTATAAGATAACTATAATTTATATCAAGTAATATACAATCATAATAGTGCTTTCTTTCATTCACCAATAGTTTTGCTACTATTTATCACATATTTAAATGCTTAAGAATTATTTTTTATGCTAATTTTCCTCATTTATACTACTTTGCAAAAACTAAGTTTTAGTAGCATAGTAATAAATAATTTAAATATTTTTTGATTAGTAAGAAATATTCACACAAAAACCATGTTTCAAGATGCATTAAATATTAATTTCTATTTATTGATATATATATATTGTTATTTCAGTTTATTAGCCTTCCAAGATAACATCATGTTACATCTTTCTGCAGAGAGAGAGCTAAATCATAATTTGTGGTTGAAATACAAACTCCCTAACTAATAATTCTCTAGAGTAACATCAAAGCTATCAAGAAAAATAAGAAAATCAGGGAATTTTGTTTAGCTAAATTGGACATTTTTAAGTCTTGATCAAGCCAGACTGTATAAAATATCAATTCACACATATTTTGTATATTGTCTAATATACACATTTGAAAGGATTTAATGCAATTAAAATCTAATACTACTCTTAATACTGTTTTGTTTCTTTATATGTATACTATAATTCATTATAGTATACATATGACATTTCTATAGATTACCTCAACAGTTTTGTCACAGATGTACTGAGCAATTTATGATACATAAATGTTTTGTAATTTGAGGAACATTTAAATGCAACAATACAATAATTTATCTTCTGCAGTCCCTTGGGACTTAAAGGTAGTTTATGCAGATTCATAAAGTGGAACAGGCTAAATAATTTATGTATTTATGAGTTAGAATGTAGGATGTATTATGTTAGTGTGGGTAACATTTAAAAATCTCGTTCTTGAACTGAAGATTATACTTGATTAGCCACTGTCATCCCTATTGCATGACGAAAATGTGTCTTCTATTCATTATTTTTTTGGATAAATACTAATTTACTTCTCTTTAGCACTATTTTTGTACTGTAGTGTGCAATATGGAAAATAACTGAACAGACTAGTCCTTTTGAAAAATATCTGTCAAAATTCTTACATTTTAATGGGTAATTTTAAAATGTTGCTAGTCTACAATTTGAAAATGTCCAAGTTAATTGTAATAGTATGGGACCTTTAAAATATCAGTGAAAATAAGCACCATCATTATTATAGCTATATAGTTCTTTGTTGTGGTCATCAAAAATGATCTTAACATACAACTGAAAGTAGTAAAATAAAATAACAAAAAAGAATTATTTGTGATAGAAGAAAGATAAAAATATTTTTTTATAATGAATCTGACTTGATTTGGGTGATGGAGCTCAATTATAGATATTAATTTGACACATAGATTATAGTCTAGATTCAACAAGAATTATTCAGTAAGACAAATGTCTTCAATTGCTAGGTTATCCAACAGAGCTATTTCACTAAGGTTTTGAGAGCCACTTCAGGAATTAGTGAAGCAACTCCATAGGATATCATAGAAATTGGAGAAATTTATCTCAGCAGAGAATTATTAGAATTACTTGTGAATCTACATCTATCAAAAAAGTTTATCAATCACTGATCAGGCTATTGTGTCTCAAACCTATGTTAAACTTCATGTTTAAATTGGTTATACTATCTAGGAATTGGTAAACAGGTTATTACAAATATTTTCTTTCATTCATTATTATTTGTTTGTTTTTTTATATTATGATATTATTACTGACTTCCATTTGTAATTCACTGCATGGTGGTATTCATGTTATGGATGACAGCATGAGCAGAAGTTTTATCATCTCTGAGGTTGCACACTCCCTAGAAAGATGCATCATTTACAACCCATCCAGGTTATTAGACTCCTCAAGGCAAACAATACAATCTGTTGTTTTTATTTCTAAAGACATAAAAATAATGATACATGCATTTCATGTTGCTTTAGAACAGGTCCAGATATGATGTTTGTTTACTTATCATGAGTCCAAATGAAAAAAGTTACAATTTAGGTATTTAAAAAAAAAAAAAAATTAGTAGACAAGTACACGGGCAAAAAATATTGTTTGTCTGAAAGATTTGTTTCATATTTTTCAAAATGTTCTGTACGGCTGAATGTTGGTTTTAGATTCATTACTGTTATTTTCAATGGGAATGACAACTTTACATCTTATTTTAATAAAAAATCTTACATTATAAGGTTCAAACTATTAAAAAAAACCTATCTTTCAATGCAAACAGAGCAATTGCAATCCTTTATAAAAGTTTCTCTACAAAATCACCACTAAAGAATATAGGGATTTTTGTAGTTAATTCATTTGATAACCTTCTTTTAAGGATTTTGATCTACCCTATGACTAGCTGATTTGTTGCCTACTTTGACCTCCCTGGACCTCCTGACATTGTGATTTGCCTCTGACCTTTTTTTAGCTAAGGTGATTGAAAATGGCTGAGTGTCCCCTAGTGTCCTACCACCCAATGACAGATTAAGGCATGAATGGACAAGTTTGTATAACTAAAAACAGCATATACTACTTGACTGACTATCCATTAAAACCAATCATTAGTAATAATATGGCACGATTAAACAGGGGGCTTGGTACATGAATGGTCAGAACTCTTGTACATCACTACAAACTGAGAAGCTAATTAGCTAAAATTATATAGCTCCAGCTCCTTTCATGCACATTCCTTTTGTGGTGGTAAGTGGTAGAAACAAATGAAGAAATCAAGTTGGTCAAGCAATCATTTGTTCTTCATCCGTTTTGTCCTATAATGTATTTGTCTTTTCTAAGTTAACTGCAATACTTTTGCATTTCCAAAAGCAACATTTTTCAGTTCCATCATGGTTAAATACTAGTGTTTAAATGGAACAGTGTTGTATATGTGCTGAATTTACAGTGAAAATAATGCTTTTTACACCCAAAATCTTATTTAAAAACATGATAATGACTTTTTTGTTTACATGTTGGTCAGCATAGATTACATAGCACACATAGATAGAAGTGCACTCTCAGGAACTAACAACCAGCTCAATAACATTGTTAGCCAGTTCTATGATGATTTACCATCTGGGTGCAGCTTCTTTGTACCCCAGTAATGCTTTTCACAGAGTAGAACTTTCCTCTAGTATATCAGTCCAGTGCCAAAATACCAGGCAACTCCTCTCTGAACAAGGAAGACAGCAAACCCAGAAGATAATTTCAGCCTTGATTGGGCCTCTTCAGTAAGGTGCAGCCATATTCCTCTAAGCACACTGAGCAAGGAGTTCACATCTGTTTGCCCCTTTTTCCCTTAGGGAGACATAATACACATAGGGCCTGATGATCAAAAATTCACCAGCATGGACCAAATCTTTGTGGGCTTTATTTAGCATTATTTTGCCACATAGGTGTCTCTCCTTCACATCCAGAACTCTGCATAGAGAAATAAACAACTCTAAAGAAAAAAAATGCCTTTTTTAAAAGTCTTTGAGGGACCTCCCAGTACTGGCGAGATGTATTAAATCATCTCGCCAAAGCAGAGAGGTTTAGATCATCAGGCCCATAGAGAGAAGCGCACTCTCAGGAACGAACAAACAGCTCAATAACATTGTTAGCATGTTCTATGGTGATTTACCACCTGGGTGCAGCTTCTTTTTAGCCCAGTAATGCTTTTCATAGAGAAGAACTTTCCTGTAGTATATCAGTCTGATAACACCTATTACAGTCTGTCCAGCGCCAAAATACCAGGCAATTCCTCTCTGAACCAGGAACATAGCAGATGAGGTTTAAAGAAGACAGAAGTCTTTCGCGTTCAACTTATACAGATAAATCTTGATTTACAATAAAGAAGCTGTCAAATAAACTTAATTGAAATATATATATATATATATATATATATATATATATATATATATATATATTTATATATTTGTAGAAAGTGTAGCAGCACTCCAGCTCCAAATAGCTTTGTTAAGCTCTCTTTGCCCCGGGTGCACTTCAAGAGTATAAACAAACCAGCATAAAGGAAGTCACTCACAGGGTCTTGCAAAAGATAAAGCATTTATTTGACGTTTCGGGTGTTACCCCTTTCTCAAAAAACAGCACAGTGTAAAACAGTATACTCACCCCCCTTAAATACCCCTGCACAACGAACAATTAGTGTGGAATGCACCCTGGTAACCCGGAAGTAAACACACGTCACGTGACACAAGGTCACGCCCCATTGGCATGGCAACCAGACACTCAGCAGTGCACACTAAGTGACAGTTAAAAACAACAGCAAAACAGATTGATAGGAGCAATGTTAAAATAGGAGCAATATTAAAATACAGGCATGGGTAAATACAAGCATGGGTACATACAAACAAGCAGTAGTATAATATAATCACCGAAATCACCCAGCGCATATACATGCAAACATTCAAAGGGTATACCTAGCCAAAGCGATATAATAAATTAGGTACGGATAATGTACATCTGTGGAGCCCAGGCATTCAACTACCCATATACCGTAAAAGAATTCCTAGTGCAGTCTAACACGACTCCCCATGTGTAGTACACAATAAGCTATGCATGCAGGTGGTATACACATATAGTAAACTGCATATAACAATGCATAGAAACTAAGTCACCCCACATCCCAGGTCGAACCTGCAGAGTTATTAATTATCACACACTCCATGCCACAGTATATATTCCTTACAGATACTTTAGAGGGAAAAAAAATCTACAAAAATAAGCACATAGTTGCAGGCAGTCCCTTACATGGTGTACTAATGATAAGTAAGAACCGAAAACCGGAACACTATCAAATAGAATAAAGGTTCATCAAGGAGTATTAGCTCCTAAAGACACCAATGCCAGTCAAGGTGGACGTTGAGCCCCCGAGGGGTCATGGTCCCAAGATTGAAAATCCATCTTGATTCTCTTTGTAAGAGAATTTTAGCCCTGTCACCCCCCCTACTGAGTGGGGGGATGTGGTCGATGTATTTGAGGTCAGTGACCCTATGTCCCACCTCAACGAAATGCCATGCCACCGGCTGATCCGACTTGCCTTTATCCAATGCTGCACGTATCAAAGACCGGTGGTTGGCCATTCTGGTCCTCAGGTCGTCCACCATTTTTCCTACGTAAAACATCCTGCAAACGCAGTGTAGGAGGTATACAATACATTTTGTGGTACAGGTTACCCTGTGTGTGATCTTAAACTTTTTGGTGGAGTACGGATGGCTGAAGAAGCTACCTGTAGAGAGTCCTCCACAGGTGGTGCATCCCAGACACCTAAAATAACCTTTTTTAGTTTTAAGCCAGGTGTCATTGCTGTATCAGTTCGTGGGGTCGGTTTTAATTAGCTGATCCCTCAAGGAGGTTGCTCTACAGTACCCAATTCTTGGTGGGGGCATCAATTTAAATGGTTAGTAATTGTCAGACGATAATAGCCCCCAGTTTTGCTTAAGGGTATCAGCAATTCCCTCTTTGTTCTTTGTGTAAGAGGTGGTAAACGTGAGTCTTTCCTCAAGTGTTTTAGCATTAGTACCATATAGCAGATCCTTTTGCGCTGTGTCCGCCGTGGTAATTTTGCTGGTTAAGAGATTGGTGTGGTTGTATCCCCTCTGCCTGAATTTTGTCATCATGTCAGCCAATTGCGCTTCTTTAAGTTCCGTGGTTGAATTATTTCTTGCCACCCTCTTGAATTGGGATAGTGGGAGTGCCTTCTTAAGGCAGGGTGGATGGTAACTGGTTGCATGTAGTACGGAATTCTTATCCGTTGGTTTACTGAAGAAGGTAGTGTTCAACTTATCTCCATACTTGAAAATTCTTAGATCTCATAAAACTTTCTCAGGAAACTCAGTAGTGTTCAGTATCCCCTTTTCAAACCAGTACAGTGAAGTAGTCTATATCCTAAAAAAACACATTCCATTACTTAACAATGACCCCTTAATATCAAATTCACCAATTAATTTCAAATTTGTTTCGAGAAAGCCGGAAACCCTGGGATCCAGATTAGCACCCAGTATGATACAAAAAACGAATTCCACTTCCTCAACTTGGTTACACAGTGATAGAAGAGGTAATTTCAAACGTCATAATTTCAACTACAAAGCCTGTAAATCTATTATTATCGGCAATCACTTTTATTCCCCTAGCACGTTGAAATCATTTGAAATCCATTTCTATACCACTTGCAGAACTAAATGGGTTGTGTATGTACTTAATTGCAATCTTTGCCAACTACAGTATGTAGGCCAAACCTCCTGGGAATTCCGAGATAGGGTCAGGGAGCACCTGAAAGATGTTGAGAATTTTAATAAAATTTCAGCGTTGGCCAAACATTTCAACGGCCTGCACCTAACTGGCGTTCCCAGTTTTGGAGTGCAGATCATTGAGGTGGTACACAAACCTACCAGAGGAGGAGACAGACATAAACTTCTTACAAAAAGTAAGCTTTTCTGGATTCTGAAGCTGGAAACTAGACATCCCAAGGGTATTAATCTGGAATGGGATATTTCTTATTTCATAGATTAATGTATTTTCTTGTTTTTACTTATACACAATAACATGCATATTGCAATGTTTATCCCATTATTGCCCAGACTACTGCCTTTACTATTGTAAGCAGCATATTATTTAAAAACATTATTGAACTACATTATTTAACAACATTATTTAATTTTTACATTTATTAAACACATAACTTTATATGAATTTCTTCCTAAAGTCTCAATATTGCCACCATGCCTCTACGTTTATCTGCAATATATACATATCGTCCTAGGTTTAATGCGTAGCTATGGATTTGTTTCATATATTGTCAAATAGGCATTCCTCACAAATATTGTTTTAAGGCAATAGATAGGACATATAGGACAAATATATAAACCCAAAATATATATTTTTCATTACTTATGTGTTTACTATTTACTAGCCTGTTAGTATGCATACAAGGATTTTTTTGTACCTTCATTTTTATTACATATATTGTATTTTAAACATTTCTTATGTACTGTTAGTGTTCTATTTGGGGCGGCATCCAGTTACACCCAACATAGGTCAGTGATTGGATAGCCAACCCGTTAAGTACACTGCAGATACCTTTAGCATATGTTCCTATGACTAAGCGCCACTAGGGGGCGCGAAACGCATCAGTATTGCTATCCTTGCATACCTGCATTGAGATGCAGTTTTTACCTATTCTTCAATAAAGATTTTTTTGGATTTAAACTTGCCCCCGAGTGCTCAGATTTCTGCTTTTTTTGAAAATTCTTATGTCAAGGAAATCTATTGATTGTCATATGTTATCTTGAACTTGACTGTCGGATGTACCTTGTTGAGTTCCTCGAACCAAGCCAGTAGTTCATCCTCCGTACCTGTCCATAGTAGGAACAGGTCATCAATATACCTCTTTAATACTTGCACTCTGTTGTCTTTGAACAGTTGGGTGACTTGATTCTCAAATTCTGCCATGAACAGGTTGGCGTATGATGGGGCCATGTTAGATCCCATCGCCGTTCCAGCCACCTGCAGGTAAAAGGATCTTTTGAAGCAAAAGTAATTGAGCTCTAGACATAGTCTCAGCATTTCACATATGACATCAGCTGGAGGCCCACCCCTCCTGGGTGGTCTGGGTGGGCGGCCTGTGCCCCCCCTTCGGGTATGCGTCCTCTGCCTCCTTCGTTCTTTGAACATGTCTGCATCCCCTGTTGGTAGTCTGTCTCCGATGGTAATGATCTGGAGGTATTATCTGTGTCAGAGCTGTTGCCTGTGCTGTCTAGGGTCCCGATCGGTCTAGTACGGCTGTATCTTTGTCTCCACGGTCTGTTCTGGCGATATTGTGTTCTCTCCTCAGGGCTCAATTGCCAGCGATACACACTCTTGTTCTTATAGTCTTGTGTTACATCTTCTAGTTTGCGATTTTTAAACGCTATTAATTTGTTCTCATATTTGTCCACCTCTTCCTTCATTTTATTTCAGCCAATCTTGATCCTTGTCTGCCTCTAACCTTTGTAGATATTGATCCTCATACGTCTTGGTCTCTTTTCTGTTAATATCTAGCAGTCTGGTCACTTCTTCAATGACCAATAGGATTTGGTCAAGGGAACATTTATTCATGATGTTGCACCATTTGAGGCAAAAGGCTGGGTTATTGTGACCTATGGTAGGCGTATTTCTAATCCTAAAGCCCCATGGAATTATTTTTTTTCTGTGATATTCTGACAGGTATGTTGCATGCAGAATAAAATCCTTTTCTTTTTTCTTCAATTTAGTCAGTTTGGCATAGATCTGTGAGTCTTGTTGTTGTATTGTTGCCCTTAATGGCAAGGAGGTATATTTAATCCTTGAGGCATCTTCCTCAGTAAAGAAGAATTCTTCTGCTCCTTTAATTTCATCTGTATAATCCAAATATGTGCCCCCCCCCTTTGTGGCCACCCACCCAGACCACCCAGACCACCCAGGAGGGGCAGATCCAGGAGGAACTGATTATCAACCTAAGCAGCCACATACTCACAGATGAGGAAAGGAGTGTCCTGAATAAGGGCCTCTCTTTTGTGCCAACCTCCCAACCTGATAACTTTGATCTTTATGTAGACATACAGAGATTCTCTAGAACCCTAAGACTGAAGGAACATTTTGGCAACACTATTAGTGAAGAAACAGGCGCCAAATTTAGGGGGAAAAGCACCTATGACCCTAACAGCCAAAATGCATCCATAAAGACATTTTCCAGACTTCTATGGTAGGAATGTGAAGAAAACTGTATGAAGCATAAACAGTACAGACACAATTTAACTATTAAAGAAAGAGGAGCATTGATAACATTACAAGAGGATAACAACATAGTTCTAAGGGAGGCGGACAAAGGTGGTGCTGTAGTCCTGCAAGACTACACCGACTACAAGAAAGAGGTTATGCGACAATTAGAAGACAAGGACACCTACTGCCCTTTGCGGGGGGATCCTAGCAAACAATTCAAGGCAATGTTGGATGAAATGATACAACTGTTACTCAAAAATAATTATATTGATACTAAAATCAGCAAGTACATGATGATGATGAAATTCCCTAGGATACCGGTTCTCTACATGCTGCCAAAGGTACACAAAAGCTTGGACGCCCCCCTGGGAGACCTATTGTGTCAGCTGTTGGCTCTTTTACAACCAATAGCAACTTACATTGACTTTATTTTACAACCAATTGTCCGCAACATACTCTCCTTCCTCTTGGATTCAGCATCCATGCTAAAACTAATATTGGACTTACCTCCTCTCACTGAAAACACACTGCTGGTCACACTGGCCTCTACACGGTCATTCCACACCAGTAGGGCATAGCAGCCACAAGACGACAACTTCTAAAGTACCCATACGTTGGGCCTCCAGCTGATGTCATATGTGAAATGCTGAGACTATGTCTAGAGCTCAATTACTTTTGCTTCAAAAGATCCTTTTACCTGCAGGTGGCTGGAACGGCGATGGGGTCTAACATGGCCCCATCATACGCCAACCTGTTCATGGCAGAATTTGAGAATCAAGTCACCCAACTGTTCAAAGACAACAGAGTGCAAGTATTCAAGAGGTATATTGATGACCTGTTCCTACTATGGACAGGTACGGAGGATCAACTACTGGCTTAGTTCGAGGAACTCAACAAGGTACATCCGACAGTCAAGTTCAAGATAACATATGACAAACAATCAATAGACTTCCTTGACATAAGAATTTTCAAGTATGGAGATAAGTTGAACACTACCTTCTTCAGTAAACCAACAGATAAGAATTCTGTCCTACATGCAACCAGTTGCCATCCACCCAGCCTTAAGAAGGCACTCCCACTATCAAAATTCAAGAGGGTGGCAAGAAATAATTCAACCACAGAACTTAAAGAAGCACAATTGGCTGACATGATGACAAAATTCAGGCAGAGGGGATACAACCACACCAATCTCTTAACCAGCAAAATGACCATGGCGGACACAGCGCAAAAGGATCTGCTATATGGTACTAATGCTAAAACACTTGAGGAAAGACTCATGTTTACCACCACTTACACAAAGAACAAAGAAAGAATTGCTGATACCCTTAAGCAAAACTGGGGGCTATTATCGCCTGACAATGACTTACCATTTAAATTGATGCCCCCACCCAGAATTGGGTACCGTAGAGCAACCTCCTTGAGGGATCAGCTAATTAAAACCGACCACAGGAACTGCTACAGCAATGACACCTGGCTTAAAACTAAAAAAGTTTGTTTTAGGTGTTTGGGATGCACCACCTGTGGAGGACTTCTTCAGCCATCCGTACTCCACCAGAAAGTTTAAGATCAGACACAGGGTAACCTGTACCACGAAATTTATTATATACCTTCTACACTGCTATTGCGGGATGTTTTATGTAGGAAAAACGGTGGACGACCTGAGGACCAAAATGGCCAACCACCGGTCTGCAATACGTGCAGCATTAGATAAAGGCACGTCGGATCAGCTGGTGGCACGGCATTTCGTTGTGATGGGACATAGGGTCTCTGACCTCAAATACATCATTATCGACCACATCCCCCCACTCAGTAGGGACAGGGCTAAAATTCTCTTACAAAGAGAATCAAGATGGATTTTCAATCTTGGGACCATGACCCCTCGGGGGCTCAACGTCCACCTTGACTGGCACTGTTGTCTTTAGGAGCTAATACTCCTTGATGAACCTTTATTCTATTTGATGCTGTTCCTGTTTTCGGGTTCTTACTTATCATTAGTACACCATGTAAGGGACTGCCTGCAACTATGTGCTTTATTTTGTAGATTTTTTTTCCCCTCTTAAGTATCTGTAAGGAATATATACTGTGGCATGGAGTGTGTGATAATTAATAACTCTGCAGGTTCGACCTGGGATGTGGGGTGACTTAGTTTCTATGCCTTGTTATATGCCGTTTACTATATGTGTATACCACCTGTATGCATAGCTTATTGTGTACTACACATGGGGAGTCGTGTTAGACTGCGCTAGGAATACTTTTATGGTATATGGGTAGTTGAATGCCTGGGCTCCACAGATGTACATTATCCATACCTAATTTATTATATCGCTTTGGCTAGGTATACCCTTTGAATGCTTGCATGTATATGCGCTGGGTGATTTTGGTGATTATATTATACTACTGCTTGTTTGTATGTACCCATGCTTGTATTTACCCATGCCTGTATTTTAATATTGCTCCTATTTTATCATTGCTCCTATCAATCTGTTTTGCTGTTGTTTTTAACTGTCACTCAGTTTGCACTGCTGAGTGTCTGGTTGCCATGCCAACGGGGCGTGACCTTGTGTCACGTGACGTGGGTCTACTTCTGGGTTACCAGGGTGCATTCCACACTAATTGTTTGCTGTGCAGGGGTATTTAAGGGGGGGGGTTGAGTATACTGTTTTACACTGTGCTGTTTTTTGAGAAAGGGTAACACCCGAAACATCAAATAAACGCTTTATCTTTTTGCAAGACCCTGTGAATGACTTCCTTTATGCTTGTTTATATATATATATATATATATATATATATATATATATATATATATATATATATATATATATAAAGAGAGAGTAAGAGGGAGAGGGAGAGAGAGAGAAAGAGAGAGAAAGATGCTCAACTAGGAATGAACAATGTCTAAGTAGTTTGTTCTTTGACTGATCAATCAATACCAAGGAGCAGCCTCTTTTAGCTCAATTGTGCCATTCACAGATGTGAACTTCCCTGGAGAATGATCCTGTCTAAAAAAGGACAGTCCATCACTACAATACCAGGCATTCCTCCTCCAGACAAGCAGCATGGCAATCCCAGATGATTGTTTTGGCCTTCTGTGGACTTTGCTAGTGAGATTCAGCCAGGCTTGCCCTGTGGTTAGGGCAAGTGGTGCATCTACCCAGGGACCAGCACTTTGGTGGGCCCAACCCACACTTTCAAGGGTGAGGGTATGAGAAGGTGCAATGTAAATATTGTATTTAATTTATGAAGAAGTGTTTATGGCATTAGCAGGTGTAATATATAGTGTTATTCTTTATATAGGACACACTGAATGTCGGAAGAGAGGTGCGGCATACAAGGGGCAGGGCATACGAAGAAAGGAAATAATTGCACTAAGCTGAGGGGCCCCATAAATTTGTCTTTCTCAGGGCCCCACAAAAACTAATGTTGGCCCTGGTTGCAGCTATATCCCTTTAGAAACAAATGGTCAAATGGGGTTGCCATGCTCCTCATTCATCCCTGGTTCTTCTCTCTCTGTATATACCTCCTTGGGCAAGAAGTTCCACAATTTGATTGCTCTTGCAGTGCAAAAATGTTTATGGTGCTGGAAATTTTCTAGAGTAAACAGACCCAGTTTGGCTAATCTTGCCTCATAGTTTAAATCATCCACCCCCTTTATTAACTCTGTGACCCTTCTCTGATCATTTTCTAATTCTACAATATGTATTTTTAAAATGTGTCCATAGAACTGCACTCTATGCTCAATGTAAAGTCTTGCTAGGGATTTATTTGGTGACAGAATTATGCTTTCTTCCCTTATATTTATTACTCTTTTAATACATGCAACTATACTATCTAGTTTGCATTAGGAGATGCTTCTTTGCATTGGAGACGCTTTGTATTAGGAGACGCTTCCTTGCATTGTGTATATTAACTTGTTAACTATAAGTATGCCTAAATAATTTTCCTCTTCTTCTGCATTTTTACTTCCAAAATGTATAACCTTACATTGTTAAGCTTTGATATAGTGAGACACAACAACAAGATAAGATTATTCACACAGGCAATCATATTTTTCTTAAAATCCAGATGCTGAGCTGTGATAAAGGGAAAATTCAAGCATTGAAAACCTCTTTTTCATGTCTACGAAACTGCTAATGCCCCTTATATCCAGCCAGACTACTTTAAAGGGATATAAAAATTATTTTGTGATCAAAACTATGCATACCATATAAGAAATAAAAGATTCCAGTTTAGTTCGACTATTAAATCTGCTTTGTTCTCTTGCTAATTCTGTGTTGAACAGATACCTAGGTAGGTATCTGAAGCAGTACATGGCAGGAAATAGGGCTGCCATTAATCTAGTGCTCTTGCAAATGGAGAACATTCTTGCAAAACTGCTGCTATATACTGCTCCAGAAATGGTCAGGCATCTAAGCACACAACCCTGCTTTTCAACAAAAGATACCTAGAGAATTGATAATACAAGTAAATTAGAAAGTTGTTTAAAATTGCATGCTCTATCTAAATCATGAAAAAAATGTTGGGTTTTATATCCCTTTAAGGTAACAAAACAGACATGCCAATACTTAACAATTACACATATACTGTATACTGATCCCTTTTTAAAATGAGTTGCTATTGTATTTATTTTTTCATGTTTTAGAAGTTCACATTTGGGGCTAGATTACAAGTGGCACAATATTGTGACTGCACTAAATGGCTCTCGTATTACAAGTTATGCGCTCAGTGGATTAGCGCGACTGAAGATCTAGTGTAAGTGTAATGGTTGAAAAATGTTTTGCACCAAATACAGTATAAAAACATTTAAAGAAAATATTGCACTCATATATACAATGGCTGATAAAAATATTTCATGCAAATATTAAAAAAAAAATGTTTTATAAGGGTTAAAAAGGATATGATATATGCCACTGTATTTGACTGAAAAGGGCTATACTGAATCCATAAATACCTAAATGTATATGTATATACACATACATATAAACACATATAAACACATACACACTTTTGAGCTCTTTCCTGTCAAGTACCTTTAAACATGAAATATTTTTAATCTATTTTAAGGTAATTTACTGACGGCTAGATTTGGAGTTTTGTCGGTAACGACCCGAAAATCTAATGCCGGCTTTTTTCTGGCCGCACCATAAAAATAACTCTGGTATTGAGAGACCACATAAAGGCTGCGTTAGGCTCCAAAAAAGGAGCGTAGAGCATTTTTAACGCAGCTTCAACTCTCGATACCAGAGTTGCTTACGCAAGCGGCCAGCCTCAAAAACGTGCTCGTGCACGATTCCCCCATAGAAAACAATGGGGCTGTTTGAGCTGAAAAAAAACCTAACACCTGCAAAAAAGCCGCGTTCAGCTCTTAACGCAGCCCCATTGTTTGCTATGCGGAAACACTTCCTACGTCTGCACCTAACACCCTAACATGTACCCCGAGTCTAAACACCCCTAACCTTACACTTATTAACCCCTAATCTGCCGCCCCAGCTATCTCTGACACCTGCATATTATTTTTAACCCCTAATCTGCCGCTCCGTAAACCGCCGCTACTTACATTATCCTTATGTACCCCTAATCTGCTGCCCCTAACACCGCCGACCCCTGTATTATATTTATTAACCCCTAATCTGCCCCCCTCAACGTTGCCTCCACCTACCTACACTTATTAACCCCTAATCTGCCGACCGGACCGCACCGCTACTATTATAAAGTTATTAACCCCTAATCCGCCTCACTAACCCTATAATAAATAGTATTAACCCCTAATCTGCCCTCCCTAACATCGCCGACACCTAACTTCAATTATTAACCCCTAATCTGCCGACCGGAGCTCACCGCTATTCTAATAAATGGATTAACCCCTAAAGCTAAGTCTAACCCTAACACTAACACCCCCCTAAATTAAATATATTAATTAACTCTTATTAAATAAATTATTCCTATTTAAAGCTAAATACTTACCTGTAAAATAAACCCTAATATAGCTACAATATAAATTATAATTACATTGTAGCTATTTTAGGATTAATATTTATTTTACAGGCAACTTTATAATTATTTTAACCAGGTACAATAGCTATTAAATAGTTAAGAACTATTTAATAGTTACCTAGTTAAAATAATTACAAAATTACCTGTAAAATAAATCCTAACCTAAGTTACAATTAAACCTAACACTATACTATCATTAAATTAATTAAATAAAATACCTACAATTACCTACAATTAAACCTAACCCTACACTATCAATACATTAATTAAATACAATATCTACAAATAACTACAATGAAATAAACTAACTAAAGTACAAAAAATAAAAAAGAACTAAGTTACAAAAAATAAAAAAATATCTACAAACATAAGAAAAATATTACAACAATTTTAAACTAATTACACCTACTCTAAGCCCCCTAATAAAATAACAAAGCCCCCCAAAATAAAAAAATGCCCTACCCTATTCTATATTACTAAAGTTCAAAGCTCTTTTACCTTACCAGCCCTGAACAGGGCCCTTTGCGGGGCATGCCCCAAGAAGTTCAGATCTTTTGCCTGTAAAAAAAACCATACAATACCCCCCCCAACATTACAACCCACCAACCACATACCCCTAATCTAACCCAAACCCCCCTTAAATAAACCTAACACTAAGCCCCTGAAGATCTTCCTACCTTGTCTTCACCCTGCCAGGTTCACCGATCCGTCCTGAAGAGCTCCTCTGATGTCCTGATCCAAGCCCAAGCGGGGGGCTGAAGAGGTCCATGATCCGGCTGAAGTCTTCATCCAAGCGGGAGCTGAAGAGGTCCATGATCCGGCTGAAGGTCGGCAGATTAGGGGTTAATAAGTGTAGGTAGGTGGAGGCGACGTTGAGGGGGGCAGATTAGGGGTTAATAAATATAATATAGGGGTCGGCGGTGTTAGGGGCAGCAGATTAGGGGTACATAGCTATAATGTAGGTGGCGGCGCTTTGCGGTCGGCAGATTAGGGGTTAATTATTGTTGGTAGCTGGCGGCGACGTTGTGGGGGGCAGATAAGGGTTAATAAATATAATACAGGGGTCGGCGGTGTTAGGGGCAGCAGATTAGGGGTACATAAGTATAACGTAGGTGGCGGTCGGCAGATTAGGGGTTAAAAAAATTTAATCGAGTGGCGGCGATGTGGGGGGGCCTCGGTTTAGGGGTACATAGGTAGTTTATGGGTGTTAGTGTACTTTAGAGTACAGTAGTTAAGAGCTTTATGAACCGGCGTTAGCCCAGAAAGCTCTTAACTACTGACTTTTTTCCTGCGGCTGGAGTTTTGTCGTTAGATGTCTAACGCTCACTCCAGACACGACTCTAAATACCGGAGTTAGGAAGATCCCATTGAAAAGATAGGATACGCAATTGACGTAAGGGGATCTGCGATATGGAAAAGTCGCGGCTGAAAAGTGAGCGTTAGACACTATTTTGAAAGACTCCAAATACCGGAGTTAGCAAAAAACCAGCGTTAGGAACCTCTAACGCCAAACTCCAAATCTAGGCCTGAGTTTTTAATATAAATATTTTACATTACAAAGTTGTACACTTATTCACTTAGAAGAAAATGTTCTTTGTATTTTTAAGTAGATTTCTATCTATATCTATTCATTAGATATAGGTGTGTATATATATATATATTTATATATATATATAAATATATATATTTTACATTATATATTAGAGATGTGAAGGGAAGAAAATTTAATTTCGGATGAAATATTTAGGAAATTTTTTTTAACACATATTCATTGACTGCTCTATTTGTTTTTTGTTTTATTTAAAACTAAAAAAAATAGATTTTTGTCAGGGGCTGAACTACCTCAATGTCATATGAGGTAATCTTAAAGGGACAGTATACATTCATTTTCATATAACTGCATGTAATAGACACTACTATAAAGAATAAGATACACAGATACTGATATAAAAATCCAGTATAAAATGGTTTAAAAACATACTTAGAAGCTTTCAGTTTAGCTCTGTGGAAAAGGTAGTTGAAAAGCCCACTGCAAGTGGGAAATAAGACCCTCCCCCCCCCCCCCTTCTTTTGCATATGAAAAGACCCTTTACACAAACAGGAGCAAGCTGGAGAAGGTAGCTGACGGTATTCAAATAAAACTTTGGGGCTTGGTTAGGAGTCTGAAAATCAGAGCAATGTTCTTTAAAAATAAGCTAAATTATACATTTTTTAAAAAAAATAAAAACTTTATGGGCTTTATAAATAGATCATCTACAAAACATTTATGCAAAGAAAAAATGAGTGTATAATGGCCCTTTAATGCCTTTATGCCATAAAATACATTGTAATGCAATGCCCAAAGTATCTGGTGTGTTTTTAAGCAAAGGTAATATCCTCTGAGGAAGAAGGGAGAAAAGTGTTTAACCCTTCGAAACGCGTCAGGATTTCAGCACGTTTGCATGTATCAATTGAACTCTGTGTACTTTGGGCATTGCATTACGATGTATTTTATGGCATAAAGGCGTTAAGATTACCTCATATGACATTGAGGTCATTTGATGTGAGCATATTTTATTACTAATAAAGCTGTTGTGTATACTATACAGAGTTGCACTATTCTCTGCTCTTTTATTTTACATGCCAAAACGCCTAAGAACGGATTTCAAGATTGGACACACTACCAGTAGCACATCTCAGCAGGACCTACAACTGTGATCCTGAGGGACTCTCCATGCACTGTGCGGCACTCACCTCATTTGATTGCGGTCAAGGGGTGTAAGTAGACTCCCAAAGGGATACGTTTTTTTGTGCTGTTAACCCATTCATCTCTAACCACTCCTTTAAGAACTTTTTATGAACTTTGTGTGCTACAAGTATTGTCATTAGTATATATTGACTACAATGGGCTTCATTAGATTTCATTTAGAATACTGATTCTTGTTTTATTGACAATAATACTGGATAAGCAAAGTGTATTATTTAAGCATCACGATTTTGCTTCCTTTAACTATGACTCTACCTTGCAGTGCAGCTAGGCTATGAAATTTTACTGAACTGTATTGCTGTATATTCCTTTGTTATATTCCTATGTAATAAGTTTTTAGGATCATACCTATCCCCCTTGTACGTTGTATATATGCACTGATTGACTGTGTCAACTCAGATCCATTGTTGATATCTATTAGAGGGACAGGTGAATGTACCAGGGATATATTTTTCATGGCACATTCATTTGGTATCTATTTTGGTACATATATATATATATATATATATATATATATATATATATATATTTTAACACACTATTTCATTACATGGGTACCACATTCCAATAGCGCCACTGGTTTACAACCCCACTTTCTTTCTTTTTTTCTAAATATATATATATATATATATATATATATATATATATATATATATATATACAGCACATTCAGCTATATATGTGTGTGTATACAGCCCAGTCAGCTATATATATGTATGTATACAGCACACACAATTTTTTTTCTGAGTTAATTGTGTTAAATTCACTTTTTTTGGGGGGGGGGGGGGGCGCTGCTTGGATTCTTGGACCTGGGACCTGGAGTTTCTAATTACGCCTCTGATTTTCATTAAACATTTACATTTGTTTTCATTAAAACAAATGTGTTTCAAAGCTACAGGGGAAAAGTTCACCTGTAGCTATAATACTTACCTTAATGTGGTCTGCAGAGCATGGAGAGCATGTTAAGGTAAGTAAAAGCCGCTTAACAGAAATAAATAAAGGAAACAAATGAATACTGACAAATGTGATTTCATCTGCAAACGACTGCACAGCTTTAAAAAAAAAAAAAAAATAAAAATATATATATATATATATATATATATATATATATATATATACACACACACACAGTATAGATAAATGTCTAAATATAGTAGGGGACTCACAGGACTTGTATTGAAAGCAGTGCAATTTTATTTCCAAATAAGTTTCACATTAATTTTAAATGTCAACGTTTTGACCCATTTGTGGACCTTCTTCAAGACAATTTATATTCTGAAAAAAATACAAAATATACAGGGAGTGCAGAATTATTAGGCAAGTTGTATTTTTGAGGATTAATTTTATTATTGAACAACAACCATGTTCTCAATGAACCCAAAAAACTCATTAATATCAAAGCTGAATATTTTTGGAAGTAGTTTTTAGTTTGTTTTTAGTTTTAGCTATTTTAGGGGGATATCTGTGTGTGCAGGTGACTATTACTGTGCATAATTATTAGGCAACTTAACAAAAAACAAATATATACCCATTTCAATTATTTATTTTTTACCAGTGAAACCAATATAACATCTCAACATTCACAAATATACATTTCTGACATTCAAAAACAAAACAAAAACAAATCAGTGACCAATATAGCCACCTTTCTTTGCAAGGACACTCAAAAGCCTGCCATCCATGGATTCTGTCAGTGTTTTGATCTGTTCACCATCAACATTGCGTGCAGCAGCAACCACAGCCTCCCAGACACTGTTCAGAGAGGTGTTGTAATGTCCCTTTAAGACATTCCACTTCCACCTTTTCACCTGCCTATAAAACCTCACTTCCTGAGATCTACTTTGCTTGATTATTTTGTTTGTTCTGATTGGAATACTTCACAGAAATCAAGTCACTCCTGCTATCATCTCAAACTAAGTGATATTGAACTTTTGTTTATTTGAATTTAACCCTCAAAAAGGAACTTTCTAACTAATTGCTGCTTTCTACTAAAGACACTTAATCTGCACAGCCATCTGAATCCATTTCATAGATTGCCTGTCAGTCTCTCTCCTAAAGTGCAGCTCCACCACAGTATTACAGAGGATTTTCTCACATCTCCAGCTGCAGCTGATTCATTCACCTGCTTCGCTAGGACTTCAACTCACCTTCCTTCCGGAAGCTACAGAACAATCTCTCAGCCTGACCAGTACTGCAACTAGCCACTCAGCTCTCAGGAAGAACTCCAGTCTCACTCCGCCATTACAGCGTTCCATGCTGCAAGGGAAAGCCAAGCACAGGCTACCGCAAGTATAACTCTGCTAATCAGATTCTCTCAAGTTGTTTCTAGTTCATATTATCAACCGTACTTACTCAGTCTTTATATTAACAATTAATCTTATGCTAAAGAACTCTATTTTTGATCTAGCTATCCATATTTGCCTCTGTGAATTTATCAGACTTGCACACTTGTTTGTCTGAATAGAATCATATTTGTCTAGCAGCATTTCTTGTGAGTTCACTCTTAGCAAAACGCTTGAAGCATATTGCCAGGTTATAATTTGTATCTCTTGGCGTTTGCAACTAGCAACACACTACAATTCTAAAAGATACAATTTATCTTACAGGTGTACTGTTTTCCCTCCTTGTAAATCTCACATTTGATGATGGACCACAGGTTCTCAATGGGGTTCAGATCAGGTGAACAAGGAGGCCATGTCATTAGATTTTCTTCTTTTATACCCTTTCTTGCCAGCCACGCTGTGGAGTACTTCTTCCTGTACCACTGCTTGAAGAAGGTGTCTTCCAGAAACTGGCAGTAGGACTGGGAGTTGAGCTTGACTCCATCCTCAACCCGAAAAGGCCCCACAAGCTCATCTTTGATGATACCAGCCCAAACCAGTACTCCACCTCCATCTTGCTGGCATCTGAGTCGGACTGGAGCTCTCTGCCCTTTATCAATCCAGCCACGGGCCCATCCATCTGGCCCATCAAGACTCACTCTCATTTCATCAGTCCATAAAACCTTAGAAAAATCAGTCTTGAGATATTTTTTGGCCCAGTCTTGACGTTTCAGCTTGTGTGTCTTGTTCAGTGGTGGTCGTCTTTCAGCCTTTCTTACCTTGGCCATGTCTCTGAGTATTGCACACCTTGTGCTTTTGGGCACTCCAGTGATGTTGCAGCTCTGAAATATGGCCAAACTGGTGGCAAGTGGCATCTTGGCAGCTGCACGCTTGACTTTTCTCAGTTCATGGGCAGTTATTTTGCGCCTTGGTTTTTCCACACGCTTCTTGCGACCCTGTTGACTATTTTGAATGAACCGCTTGATTGTTTGATGATCACGCTTCAGAAGCTTTGCAATTTTAAGAGTGCTGCATCCCTCTGCAAGATATCTCACTATTTTTGACTTTTCTGAGCCTGTCAAGTCCTTCTTTTGACCCATTTTGCCAAAGGAAAGGAAGTTGCCTAATGTGATAACCAAAAGTTATCTAATAGTGTAATGATTTAAATATGGAAAAATAAAGGTTTTGTTGCTCTTTTCTTAAAATAAGCAAGAGAAAATGATTTATTAAACTTACTTATTTAAGGTGAGTCATTAATTTTGTAATTGATAGAATATTATGAAACTTCACTAAGGTATGAATATATAAATATTCAGGAAATATTATGAGTAACTGAGTTTTAAGTTCAGAGAGAGTCATATGTGTTACAAAATTATGCAACAGTAAATGCTGATTAAAGCAGATAAAGCAAAGCAAAGGATTAGACTGCTTGATAAAGTAAAGGTAATTTCTTCACGCACTCACACTTTCATGCAATAAAATATATACACAGTCCAGACATACTAGCTTGAATACCAAACCGCAATCTACTGAGTCAGATGAGAATCACAATAAAGGTTATAGGTATCTCCAATAACAAACAATGGTGTCTAAGGTTTAACCTTTATGAATGAATAAATTGTAGCGTGGAGAGCGGTACTTATCTTAACAGTAGCGGTGGTATGAAGCGTGGGGAGCGGTAATGCCTTTTGGATATAAAGGTTGAGAGGTAAGTTGCAGCTCTTAGGTTCAGCGTCTGTTTGGTGTGAGCGCGACTTCGGCGTGGTGAAAGAAGTTCCGTTTGGCGGATGAATCCGGAAGATGGTCCCGGTCAGGATAGAGGCAAAAGTAGATACCCAGCGGGTATCGAAGGCGATGTAAAAGACCTGAAGGTTATGCAACAAATGCACAATGTGGTAGTAGCTCCTCAGAGGAGCAAGGAGAAGTGAGAAACAACTTCAATTTTCAGGCCCTGATTAATGGGTAAGCACTTCCTTAAATAGGAAGGAAGTGCTAATGCAGGGTTTAGATTTAAAGGGATATCACATGCCCCCCTCCTCAGGGAATCACCCCTGGGGATTCTGTGTGAGGTTTAAGTGGATATTTCTTATGGAAGAACTTGATCAATCGGGGCGAATGGACTTCGGAATGAATGAGCCAGGAGTTTTCCTCAGGGCCGTAACCTTTCCATTTAATGAGATATTCCAGTTTATTTCTGTGTATCCTAGAATCCAGTATGGATTCAACCTCGAATTCTTCTTGATGATCAACCATAACAGGTGGTGGCGGAATAGAAGAAGGATGGTTTTTGGTTGGGAATGGTTTCAACAATGAGATATGGAGAGAAGATTTGTTGAGAGAAGTACTAAGTCCCCAACCTTATAATCAGGACCCTTACGATGTTTTAAGTCATAATATGATTTTTGATATTGCTTGGCTTCATGTAGATGTCTTTTCAGGACAATTAACCTTTCGTGGAGGTTAGATGTAAATTCAGTTGCTGTAGGAGAGTTTACAGATTTGTTAGAAAGAGATATAGTGTTTGGGTGGTAACCATATGTTGCAAAAAAGGGGGAAGTTTTGATAGAAGTATTTATGGAATTGTTATATGTGAATTCGGCCATGGGAAGATAAACTGTCCAATCATCTTGGAGATGTGATATGTAACATCGTAAGAATTGTTCTATGGTCTGATTAAGTCTCTCTGTGAGTCCATTAGTCTGGGGATGGAAAGCAGTGGTATAAAGGTGGTCAATCTTTAGCAATTTACACAGAGATCTCCAGAAGGATGAGGTAAATTGCGTTCCCCTATCTGTAATTATGTTGGAGGGTAAACCATGTAGTCTGACTATATGATCGATAAATACCTTAGCCGTAGTCATAGCTGAGGGTAATCCCTTAAGTGGGATAAAATGAGCTAGTCTGGTTAAATGGTCAATTATTACCATGATAGTATTATATTGTTGAGTGAGTGGGAGTTCAACAATAAAATCCATGGCTATGGTACTCCATGGTTTATCTGGGATAGGCAGAGGTGTAAGTAGACCAATTGGTCTCTTATGAACTAATTTATTTCGGGCACAATTTTCACATCCTGATACATAGTCATATATATATTTGTTCATGCCAGGCCACCAGAAATTACGTCGGGTTAGTTCAATGGTCTTTTTAATTCCAGGATGACCAGACATTGTATCATCATGAGTGTGTGTGAGTATTGATGATCTCATGCTCTTGGGAATATACAATTGACTGTTATGATAGTACAATCCAGATTGAGAGTCTTTAACACAAGTTTGGTGGGGTATTGAATCTTGTTTTAAAGCCTTGTGAACCTCTTGTTCTATAGGGGTCAGGACGCCTATGATTTTTTCAGGAGGGATAGTAAAATTAGGTGGTTCATGAGTTAAGCTTTCGTTTATACGTGATAAAGCATCAGCCTTAGTATTTTGACTGCCTGGTTTGTAGGTAATTATAAAGTTAAAACGGTCTAAAAATAGAGACCATCTCGCTTGTCTGGCTGTCAAAGTCTTGTTCTTTTTTAAATATTCAAGATTCTTATGGTCAGTAAAAATAATGAATGGAAGTTTAGATCCTTCTAGGAGGTGTCTCCATTGTTCAAGGGCACTCTTTATTGCTAACAATTCTTTGTCCCCCACACTATAATTACTTTCTGCACTAGTTAAGGTTCTTGAATAAAATGCAATGGGGTGAATTTCCCCATTCTCAACTTGTTGTTGGGAGAGTACTGCTCCTATGCCAGTATTAGAGGCATCTGCTTCAAGTTGGAATTGTAGATCAAAGTTGGGTAGTGATAAGATTGGTGCTGTAGAAAATAACTCTTTAAGTTTTTCGAAGGTTTCTTGAGCTTTTTGAGACCATTTAAATTTTTGATTAACACTAGTCAGTTGTGTCAGTGGTCTTACTATTGAAGAAAAGTTTTTAATAAACTTTCGATAAAAATTAGCGAAACCGATAAAGCGTTGTAACGCTTTTACAGTAGTGGGAGCTGGCCAATCTTTAATGGCAGACACTTTGTCAGGATCCATTTGTACATGGTTAGGAGTTATTATATAACCTAAAAATTTTATCTTAGAGACATGGAATACACATTTTTCTAATTTAGCATATAATTTGTGCTCCTTGAGACGGGTGAGTACCCATCTTACATGCTTTTCGTGATCAGAGGGTGTTTTGGAGTATATTAGAATATCATCTAAGTAAATTATAACACAGATGTCCATAAGGTCGTGGAATATTTCATTAATAAAATGCTGGAATGTTGCAGGAGCATTGCTTAAGCCGAAGGGCATTACATTATATTGAAAGAGCCCATAACGGGTTCTAAAGGCGGTTTTCCACTCATGACCTTCTTTCATACGGATAAGATTGTAAGCCCCCTTAAGATCAAGTTTTGAATAAATTGTAGCTTCGTTTAAACGTTCCAATAATTCGGGTATGAGGGGTAGAGGATATCTGTTTTTAACAGTAATTTCGTTTAAAGCTCTATAATCAATAATGGGTCTTATTGTACCGTCCTTATTGCGTACTAGGAACATTCCAGCAGCAGCTGGAGATGTTGAGTGGGATATAAAACCTTTTCGGAGATTGTCGTCTAAATAGGAACGTAAGTAAGTAAGTTCCTCTTGTGAAAGTGGGTATATTTTTCCGTGAGGAATTTGAGAGCCCGGTATCAGATCAATTGGACAATCAAACTCCCTATGAGGGGGGAGGTTTTCTGCCTCTTTTAGATCAAACACCTCTGCCAGATCCTGATAAATTTCTGGTAGTTCAGATTCAATAGCAGAGATTAACTGATATGGATAACATGTTTTTAAACAGAATGGTGATGCTAATGATACCTGTGGAGTGGACCAGTCAATGCTGGGGTTATGTTTTTTTAACCATGAAAAGCCAAAAATAAGTGTATGCATGTGGATGGAAATTAAGTCAAAAGTAAGATATTCAGTATGTCCATTGTCAGTTGTCACTAGTAAAGGTATTGTTTGATGAGTAATGGGACCATGTTGTATGAGGGAACCATCAATAAGTTTAACTGAGACTGGTTGTGCCTTGCAAACAGTAGGAATTTTATTTAAATCAACAAAAGATATATCGATATAATTTCCGGCTGCCCCAGAATCGATCAATGCATTAGACTGCACGTTTTTCTGATCCCACTGTAAAGAAAGGTTAAGAGTCAATTGAGGGTTTTGAGTGAAGTATAAAATATTATGTTTTGAATGAATCTTACCCTTCTTCTGCTTTTGAAGAATTGGGCAATTATTAACTGAGTGTTCTTTTTGCCCACAATATAAGCATAGATTCTCAGATCTGCGTCTGGCCTTTTCTTCAGGTGTTAAAGGTCCTTTTATGGCTCCAATCTCCATTGGGGTCTGATTAGAATTACCCTTTTCCTGGTTGGGTGTGTAAAGATACGGACGTCTAGGTGGTACGTCACAGGTAGCTCTCTCAGCCTTCCTTTCACGTATTCGCCGATCCAGGGTAGTACTTAATTTCATCAGTCCATTCAGGGTTTCGGGCATCTCCAAACGGGACAACTCATCTTTTAACAATTCTGAAAGGCCCAGTCTGAACTGGTTCTTCAAACTAATTTCATTCCATTTAGAATCATCTATCCACATTTGGAATTCAGTAATATAATCTTCTATATTCCTCTTACCCTGTTTTAGGGATCTCAGTTTCGTTTCTGCCGTCATCTGTGAATGAGAGTCCTCATATAAGGATGTCATAGCTAAAAAAAATTCTTCCAAGGAATCTAAGATTGGATGGTTATTCTCAAAATATCTATTAGCCCATGAGCGAGGCTCCCCCTGGAGGAAGGAGATGGTAGTACAAACCTTGATTCTCTCAGAGTGATAAGTTTTAGGCCTTAATGAAAAAAGTAATTTGCAAGCATTTTTAAAGTCTCTATATTCACTTCGTTTACCAGAAAAGGGTTGAGGATAGTTAATGTGAGGTTCAGGGACTTCTGAGCTCTTGGCTGGTAAACATTCTTTTACTAGAGTTTTAAGTGCTTTATTTTCTGATTGTACCTCAGTTAAGGCCCTGGCTAGATATTCTAATTTTTGATGGATGTTGGTGAATTCATTTTTTATTTCACTAGGATCCATCCTATATTTTACAGGTTATAACCTTATTGGCCTGAAAATTCTGTGATAACCAAAAGTTATCTAATAGTGTAATGATTTAAATATGGAAAAATAAAGGTTTTGTTGCTCTTTTCTTAAAATAAGCAAGAGAAAATGATTTATTAAACTTACTTATTTAAGGTGAGTCATTAATTTTGTAATTGATAGAATATTATGAAACTTCACTAAGGTATGAATATATAAATATTCAGGAAATATTATGAGTAACTGAGTTTTAAGTTCAGAGAGAGTCATATGTGTTACAAAATTATGCAACAGTAAATGCTGATTAAAGCAGATAAAGCAAAGCAAAGGATTAGACTGCTTGATAAAGTAAAGGTAATTTCTTCACGCACTCACACTTTCATGCAATAAAATATATACACAGTCCAGACATACTAGCTTGAATACCAAACCGCAATCTACTGAGTCAGATGAGAATCACAATAAAGGTTATAGGTATCTCCAATAACAAACAATGGTGTCTAAGGTTTAACCTTTATGAATGAATAAATTGTAGCGTGGAGAGCGGTACTTATCTTAACAGTAGCGGTGGTATGAAGCGTGGGGAGCGGTAATGCCTTTTGGATATAAAGGTTGAGAGGTAAGTTGCAGCTCTTAGGTTCAGCGTCTGTTTGGTGTGAGCGCGACTTCGGCGTGGTGAAAGAAGTTCCGTTTGGCGGATGAATCCGGAAGATGGTCCCGGTCAGGATAGAGGCAAAAGTAGATACCCAGCGGGTATCGAAGGCGATGTAAAAGACCTGAAGGTTATGCAACAAATGCACAATGTGGTAGTAGCTCCTCAGAGGAGCAAGGAGAAGTGAGAAACAACTTCAATTTTCAGGCCCTGATTAATGGGTAAGCACTTCCTTAAATAGGAAGGAAGTGCTAATGCAGGGTTTAGATTTAAAGGGATATCACACCTAATAATTATGCACACCTGATATAGGGTGTTGATGTCATTAGACCACACCCCTTCTCATTACAGAGATGCACATCACCTAATATGCTTAATTGGTAGTAGGCTTTCGAGCCTATACAGCTTGGAGTAAGACAACATACATAAAGAGGATAATGTGGTCAAAATACTAATTTGCCTAATAATTCTGCACTCCCTTTCCTTTGGAATCTAAGTGAACAATACAACATGCAGAATACTGAACACATTAAAATATAAATACAACAGTGACAGGCAGCCCTTCACCATAGAAAAAAGACACACAGCTCATATCTGAGCTCAACTTATTAAAAACCAAGGAAGAAAGAAAGGGTTAGCTCTCACATAAACTATAGCACCTATTAACAACTACCAATAGAGTACCTCATATGTGCACCACATATATGTGCTGGCTATATAGAAAGTTAAACACCTACTCATGCTAGATCAGTACCATTTCAACATATATGGCCAGCTTAACCAGTCATAGGATATGAAACAACACATGTGAGTGCATAATCCCACACCTGAGCAAAACATAATAATCAGTCCACGGCAATATTTCCAGTGTCATACCACCTAAGTGTGGGGAAATAATCCATATCAATGTCATATACCGAAAGAACATCCTATATCTTCTATTCATGGGATCCCATACGCACAAAGGGTAGTATAGCATAACTATCTGGTTTCAAACACCATGTGACAGGAGCATAATGTGATAAATTACATACATACTGCTCCACATACAGTCCCTGTATGGACAGCCACTTAATCTGTTAGAATTCCTTTGATTGAGGGCTAACCATCTTGCTAGGCGATACACATAATTAAAATCTTATTAGTGGATCTAATCACATACATATTGTCAACCTGCTGGTCCCTGAACTAATATCCATAATAAACAAACAGATTCACTAAGTCTAATCGAAAAATTGACAGATTAGATTACATAGCCATTCATAGTGGATATACCCCTCAATCATTGACCAGATGGGGTAAACCAAATAAAGCACTATAATACTAGGACCAGTGATGTAACATGCATTACTCCCAACAGCATGCAGTGAAACAAGACAAATTCCACATCCATATTAAGCAATCAATGTATACAACAACCAATGATCAGGGCTCAAGAACTCCCATACATACAAGAAGTCATTACATGAAAGCACACCTCATACAAATCCCCTAGTACAGTGGTCTTAACATAATAATCACATTGAAACAGGGACAATCCAGAATGACAGAACTAAATATACAAAACACAAGTTAGCAAGGAGTGATAACCATGGTATAACAGAATATCAATTACTATTGTAATGCAGCATCCATTACTCTCAAACTGCATATAAACCAGACTCCCAACAGAGCAGCGGTATCGATGATACCGGAAATGACCAATACGTCATTTAAATAGAGCAACCGGTGTAGACAGCAGCCAATCATCAGGGCATATGAACACACACACATAACACGTAAAGTCCCGTAAGAGCACACCTCATAGGCACGCCCTGGTAAGGTGATTTCAACATAGCAATCATAGTGAAGTGGAGTAAATACTAGAGCGTAAATGTACACACAAACTACATCATCATAAACTTAACACTGATGCATCGCGGCTACCTCCGACTACACAGCCCACAAACTATTCTGAGCCAATGCTGCCACAAAATAGACACAAAGAGCACACCCTATTCTACCTCAGCCAATTTAGAGAGGTAACACGATAATATAAGCACATCTCAATGGATCTCATGATAAATTATAACGGCCAAAAATAAAACACAAACCGTAGCAGTGGCATTTAGAGAGAACAAAATTACAATTTAATAAAGGAATAACAAGCCCCCTATTATTAAACAGCATCCTCAAGACTATGCCTTATGCTGCATCAACCAGGTGGCATAACCCTAAGTATCAGTAATGGAGAGTGGATACTTAATCCCAGTAAGCAATAACAAATGTACCTAACCTCATATACTATCCACAAAATGCATAACCAACCAAGAATGGTATTAGAAGCAGGCAGATGCCATCCCTTACATATTACTAGCATCATCAAATAGGCTTAACTTACACATAGTATTGGAAATACCATAGATACACTTGTACCCATCATAGCCACCTAAATTCCAACCTGATAGTCCACATGTCCATGAGAATGTCCATGAGAATAGCTATGATGCTAAACAGCCACCCATTGCAGACATAGTAACAGTGGAATAGTCCTATTATGAGTCAGAAGGTCATAACCTGATAACATTACCAAAAAAACGTATTAAGAAAATGGGGGCCATAAGTGATACTAAGACAAAGCAGACTATTCACAGTGGCAGGCAATACCCACATAATAACTGAAACAGAAAACCAATCAGAGACATAATCAATTCTCTTATATATGGGATTAGTTGAGAGGAATAACACATACATAGAGGGAACAAAAGAGCACCCAAAGAAGAAGGGGACATAAGAGCAACATTATTGCTATAAGTAACAAAGTATTCATAGTAACAGCTAATGCTCAATAAAATAGAGCATAATCAATGCTGGCATTCAGGCCAACTGGAGTGAGAGTATCCAGCCTGTGTATCCATTGCGCTTCACAATTCAGCAATTTCCGATTCCTATCACCACCACGTTTTAAAGGGGCCACTTTATCAATCACCATTGCCCTGAGTGATGAGATGGTGTGTTGTTTTTCAAGGAAGGGCATTGCCACAGGCTGGTCCGAGTGTCCATCTTTAAGGCCAGTTACAACTCTTGTGGTTAGCGAGTCTCTCACAAAAAGTGGTACTAGTTTTGCCAACATAGTAGCATCCACAGGGACAAGACAAGAAGTATATCACAAAGTCTGAGGTGCTGGTGAGCCGATGTCTAATCCAAAAGGTCTTAGTTGTTCCTGGATGGTGGAGCTTTTCTCCTGTGAGGAGGGAGCTGCAAGTCACACAGCTGCCACATTTGTAGCAGCCATTTTTCACTTTATGGAGCCATGTCTTTTCCTTCTTCCAAGGATCAGTCTTCATTAGCAGAGATTTCAGGCTACGACCACTCCTGTGAACCAGCCTAGGAGGTGGTTTATCCTTGAAGGGTAGAGATCCATCACCGCTAATCAGAGACCAATTTCTGTTGATAATCTCTCTTACTTTAGAGGTTGCGGGAGTATAATTAGTAATGAAGTGAATCGGGGCTTTGCCCATGTCATTAATCTGTTTCTACTTCCTTTGGATCAAAACGTTACGATCGTATTGTACCACCTCTTCTAAAATTTCATGAAGCATATTTGGATTATAACCTCTATTCAAGAACTTCGTTCTCATCTCATCTAGTTGCACCATCCTCAGGTCTACATTGGAATTGTTACGTATGACCCTCATGAATTGTGAATACTATTGACACCAGTGGTGGGGACTCGAGTGGAGCAGAGTCGGCTTCTTGTAGCACCATAGATACGAGAAAACATGCTAAGATACAGACTAGATCACAAAAGAAACCGCTGTCATCAAAAAATAACAATCCGCCAAGAAAAGACACAGGGCAATGGTCAGAAGAGGGGGCTGGTGGACAAAAACAGCAAAATACACCTCCAAATCATAAAGTGTAGTGATTAATATTAGTAGCAGGGGACTAGACAAGGATGAACTCAGTGTGCTTAGTAAGGGTTTAAGTTATGTCAGCAAAAAAGAGGAGATGGCAGGCACTACAGAACAGACCCACAAAAATAGAGGTAAAAAATATATCCTTTATTGAAGACGTGAACAAAAGTAAAAAGGCGGACTGACAGTCAGGGTGGACAGAGGTCTTACGCGTTTCGCGCCCCCTAGTGGCGCTTACTTATAGACTATCGTCTATGTAACAACCTAGAAAATTTATAGGCTGAAGGAAAGGAAGTGTTAACCCCTTAACTGCCTGTAAACCTGGTTAAAAAACATAGAGAGTCCCTAGTGGACACAGGGTAATAATAGGTAATATATAAAACGGACTTAGTATAAAACATGATGACCAATATGAAAACAATGTGAATGACACTTCATATTTCATGAACAACAATATACTTGCTATGTGAACTGTATTATATTGCAAAACACTTTAAACACAGGGATTATGCATATATATGTAGAAAGCACATATCTAACTATTCTGAAATAAAGACATGACCGCTTATAAGAGTCAAATACAAAACATGTGAATATGAATAGATGAATGACTTAAATAAAGAAGAAAATAAAATAAAATAATTCCAAAAATTTAGAATGTTGGACAAAACCTATCTATAAAGTAACTTATGTCACACTCCCTATTCATACCAGTGGGATGACGAGTTTTAAGTTTTAAAATCCAATATAGTTCTTTCTTCTCTAAAATTTTGGACTTGTTACCACCCCTAGGAGGAACTATAGCTACATCAATGATTTGTAGAAACAATTCAGCTTTGTTAGAAAAATGAACATAATTAAAATGATTAGCAACTGCAGAATCTGTCTCATAGTTATTAGTATCCTTTATATGCTTGTTGAATCTAGTTCTGACATTACGAGAAGTCATGCCTACATATTGACTGGAACATAATTTACAAGTAAGCAGATATACTGCGAATTGAGTGGAACAATTGGCATAAAAATCTGTATTGTAGACTTTATTATCAGCAGTACAGCAAAAAGATCTACCTTGGAGTATATTAGGGCAAGCATAGCAAATTCTAGCACCACATTTGAAGGTGCCTTTTTGGACAACCAATTTTTGGCTGGAGTTTGAGATGTATTTTTTACCAAACTTGCTGATAGTATTTGTCCTAATGTTTTCAATTTTTTAGGGACAAATTTACATTTATGGATGTAGTCACTTAATACATTATCACTAGCCAATATTGGTAAATGTTTTTTCAATATATTTACTATTTCTTGGTATTGTTGGATGTACTCTGTAGTGAAAACGATGGAATCTTCAAAACTATCATCTCTGGGCCTATTATGCTTGGTATCACAATCAATGGTGTTAACCATTTTTCTACATCTCTCTAATTGATGGAACTTATAGCCTCTTTTAATTAGTCTGTTTCTCAATTCAATGGACTGTTGTTCATAAATAATATCAGACTTAGTATTTCGCCTAAGTCTGATGAATTGTGATTTAGGTATAGATTCTATAAGATGTCGCGGATGTTGGGAAGTGGCGTGGAGTATAGTATTTCCTGCTGTCTTTTTTCTAAAAGTTTTGGTGACAATGTTGTTATCCACAATCTGCAAAGTCAAATCTAAATAATTAACACTTGCTCCACTATATTCTCCAGTAAATTTCAAGCCCATTTCATTATTATTACAAAATGTGATGAACTGAGAGAAAAGTGTATCATTAAAAGGTTTTTTAATGATAAAGAGTAAATCATCTATGTAGCGAACCAGTAATTCTATGTCCTCACACCATGGATTGGTAGGTGTGTAGACATAGAGAAGCTCCCACCAAGCAACAAAAATGTTCGCAAAAGAGGGCGCATATTTGGCCCCCATGGCTGTGCCACAGGTTTGCAAATAATATTTATTATCAAATAAAAAATAATTATGCGATAAAAGAAACCTGAGCACTTCACATACATATTCAATTTTGGTGGGTTCTAAGTCAGTGTCCCTATTCCAAAAATACTCCACTGCCTGAATTCCTAAATTTTGAGGAATAGAGGTATACAAAGAAGTTATGTCAATTACAAGCCAAGAATAGTTAGACTGCCAATTTATCTTATCTAGTGTATTCAAAAGATGGAAGCTATCCTTAAGATAGCTATGTTGAGAAGTGGCAATAGGCTGCAGTATGGAATCCAGCCATTCTCCTAATGGTTCAAAAATAGAGCCTATTCCTGCCACTATGGGTCTCCCCGGGGGAAAATCTGCATTCTTATGTATTTTAGGTACGTGATGGAACACTGGACATATTGGATTATCAGGTACCAGGATGTTCATATCCTGTTCTTTAAAGACCCCCAAGGCTATGCCATCAGCTACCAATTGTTTAAGACTACTTTTAAATACATTAGTGGGATTACTGTTCAACACTCGATAAGTACTGTTGTCTGATAATTGTCTGTGTGCTTCATTGAAATAGCAAGTTTTATTCATGACAACAATGCTGCCTCCCTTATCAGAATTACGTATAACTATGTTTTCATTATCAAGTAAAGACTTAATAGCTTGTCTTTCTTTATACGTTAAGTTAGGGGAGGCAGCATTGTTCCCAATTTGATTTTCCAAAAGTATAATATCAGCCTGTACTGCCTTTTGAAAAGTGTTTACTAAAGGGCCCCTGAAATTTTTGGGATAAAATTCAGAGTGATGTTTTAAAGGATTAGGAAGGGGACTTGGATTAGAAATGTTTTGACAAAGATTTTCTGAGTATAATTCTTCTAAAGTAGTGAGTGTACATACATCTTTAAAAGCTAAATGTGAAACATTAGAGTCACTTTTTATACTTGATATATTCCTAGTAGCTAATGTATCACTAACTTTATTCTGTGCAAAGTACCTCTTAAGTGACAGTTTACGAACAAACTTATTTACATCTAGCAATGTATTAAAGCTAGAGAATTTATTGGTGGGTGCAAACCCCAGTCCTTTAGACAATACTTTGGTTTCTTCTTTAGTAAGCGGATAGTCCGAGATGTTAACAGCACTTAAATCATCTGGAAGTGGATTAGAGATCTGCTGGACTGCAGAATCTGGTGTTATCATTACTTCTTCTTTTTGTTCTTTTCTTGACCTTTTATTTCTCCATCTTCTCCTCCTTCTTTCTCTCTTTGTGTACTGTTTCTTGTCTTTGGTCGTCCTGTCCATTGGGTCTCCTCTGGGTCTGCGACCTGTGGTTCCTGTAAAAAAATTGAAGAAGAAGAGGGGGAGGGAGAAGAAGAGAGAGAAGAAGGAATAGAGGAATTTGAGGAAATTCCAGTGCCTCTATAAGTAGCATCTGAATCAGTGGACTCTCCATCATTACTGAAGACTACTTTCCTCTTATGTTTATTTGATGTTCTTTATGGTCTTTGTTGGTTTTAGGGATTTGATTGCTTTTCTCACTGTTGCTCCCAAGAGTAGAGCCATTTGATAGCCTTGTTGACATTCATTGATTACAAAGGTCACTTAAATTAAAGGATTCACATCAGAACATTGGTAACACTAGATTTGCTAAGAAATCAGACTTTGAACCAAATAATACTCATTCCATCATTAAGACCTTTACTAAGGTTTGTGCCAGAGAAATCAATGATGATTTGAATAAAGTGAATAACTCTAGAACCAACTTTAATAATCAGCAATGGGAGGCTCTTCAGAGGTTGAAGAAAGATGATTCCATCATCATGAGACCTGCTAATAAGGGGGGTGCCATAGTTGTAATGGACTATCAGTACTACAGATGGGAATTACTACAGCAACTCGAAGATGGGAACACCTATAAAAAGCTACTGCATAATCCTATGTCTATGTTTAAAAAGAAATTGGATAACAGTCTCATCCAGGCCCTGAATGGCGGCTATATTGAACAAGCCTTATTCAACTTCCTTATGCCAGAACATCTGAGGCACCCCATCATTTATACCATCGCCAAAATCCACAAGGACCGGGATAATCCACCAGGCCGCCTGATTTTCTCTGCAGTTGGCTCTCTCTTTCAGAATCTGGCAAAGTATATTGATTTCCATTAACAGGAAGTAGTGAGAAATACTGAGGCCTTTCTATTGGACTCTATTGAGCTGATCAATCTCTTACAGGATAGGCTGTTTCCAAAACACTGCCTATTGGTCACGCTTTATGATAACAGCCTCTACACCATTTTCCAGCATGATATTGGTGTAGAGGTGGTGAGACAAGCACTGAGTAACTCTGATGCCTATATGGGTCCTCCCATTGAAGTGCTCTTGGATTGGCTGATAACGTGTTTAACCCATAACTACTTCAGATTTGAGGATACCTTCTACCTTCAGCTGATTGAGATGGCCATGGTGTCAAGTCTGGCCCCCTCATATGCCAACTTGTTCATGGCATGGTTTGAGAACAAGTATGTATTCAATTCTAATTAGTCCAATGTCCTCTAATACCGACGATATATTGATGAACTCTTTGTAATCTGGGGAGGTACTATTGATGAACTTGGAAATTTGATTGACAGCCTGAATACATCTGAGACAGCAGTTACATTCAAAAGTGAAATAAGTCCTGAGAAAATACATTTTCTGGACTTATGCATATACAAATCAGAGATGTATGATGCCTGTCAGTTAAAAACAACCTTATATTCCAAACTTACTGACAGAAACACTATGTTACAGTTTAATAGTTAACACCCAATACAATTCAAGAGGGGTATTGTGAAATAGCAATTCATGAGGGTCATACATAACAATTCCGATGTAGACCTGAGGATGGTGCAACTAGCTGAGATGAGAACGAAGTTCTTGAATAGAGCTTATAATCCAAATATGCTTCATGAAATTTTTGGAAGAGGTGGTACAATACAATTGTAACATTTTGATCCAAAGGAAGCAGAAACAGATTCATGACATGGGCGAAGCCCCGATTCACTTCATTACTAACTATACTCCTGCAACCTCTAAAGTAAGAAAGATTATCAACAGAAATTGGTCTCTGATTAGCGGTGATGGATCTCTACCCTTCAAGGATAAACCACCTCCTAGGCTGGTTCACAGGAGTGGTCGTAGCCTGAAATCTCTGCTAATGAAGACTGATCCTTGGCAGAAGGAAAAGACATTGCTCCAGAAAGTGAAAAATGGCTGCTACAAATGTGGCAGCTGTGTGACTTGCAGCTCCCTCCTCACAGGAGAGAAGTTCCACCATCCAGGAACAACTAAGAACTTTTGGATTAGACATTGGCTCAACTGCACCTCAGACTTTATGATATACTTCTTTTCTTGTCCCTGTGGACACTACTATGTTGGCAAGAATAGTACCACTTTTTGTGAGAGACTCGCTAACCACAAGAGTGCAATTAGAACTTCCCTAAAATATGGACACTTGGACCAGCCGGTGGCAAGGCACTTCCTTGAAAAACAACACCCCATCTCATCACCCAGGGCCATGCTGATTGATAAAGTGGCCCCTTTAAAATGAGGTGGTGATAGGAATCGGGAATTACTGAAATGTGAAGCGCAATGGATACACAGGCTGGATACTCTCACTCTAGTTGGCCTGAATGCCAGCATTGATTATGCTCTATTTTATTGAGCATTAGCTGTTACTATTAATACTTTGTTACTAATAGCAATTATGTTGCTCTTATGTCACCTTCTTCTTTTGTTCCCTCTATGTATGTGTTATTCCTCTCAACTAATCCCGTATATGAGAATTGATTATGTCTATGATTGGTTTTCTGTTTCAGTTATTATGTGGGTATTGCCTGCCACTGTGAATAGTCTGCTTTGTCTTAGTATCACTCATGGCCCCAGTTTTTTTGTTATGTTATCAGGTTATGACCTTCTGACTCATAATAGGGCTATTCCCCTGTTACTATGTCTGCAATGGCTGGCTGTTTAGCATCATAGCTATTCTCATGGACATGTGGACTATCGGGTTGGAATCTAGGTGGCTATGATGGGTACAAGTGTATCTGTGGTATTTCCAATACTGTGTGTAAGTTAAGCCTATTTAATGATGCTAGTAATATGTAAGGGAGGGCATCTGCCGGCTTCTAATACCATTCTTGGTTGGTTATGCATTTTGTGGATAGTATATGAGGTTAGGTACATTTGTTATTGCTTACTGGGATTAAGTATCCACTCTCCCTTACTGGTACTTAGGGTTATGCCACCTGGTTGATGCAGAATAAGGCGTAGTCTTGAGGATGCTGTTTAATAATAGGGGGCTTGTTATTCCTTTATTAAATTGTAATTTTGTTCTTTGCTCTCTCTAAACGCCACTGCTAGGTTTCGTGTTTTATTTTTGGCCATTATAATTTATCATGAGATCCATTGAGATGTACTTATATGATCAGGTTACCTCTCTAAATTGGCTGAGGTAGAATAGGGTGTGCTCTTTGTGTCTTTTTTGTGGCAGCACTGGCTCGGAATAGTTTGTGGGCTGTGTAGTCGGAGGTATCCGCGATGCATCAGTGTTAGGTTTTTATGATGCAGTTTGTGTGTACATTTACGCTCCAGTATTTACTCCACTTCACTATGATTGCTATGTTGAAATCACCTTACCAGGGCATGCCTATGAGGCGTGCTCATATGGGACTTTACGTGTTATGGGTGTGTGTTCATGCGCCCTGATGATTGGCTGCTGTCTACACCGGTTGCTCTATTTAAATTATGTATTGGTCATTTCCAGTATCATCGATACCACTGCTCTGTTGGGAGTCCGGTTTACATGCAGTTTGAGAGTAATAGATGCTGCATTACAATAGTAAGTGATATTCTGTTATACCATGGTTATCGCTTCTTGCTAACTTGTGTTTTGTATATTAGTTCTGTCATTCTGGATTGTCCCTGTTTCAATATGATTACTATGTTAAGACCACTGTATTAGGGGATTTGTATGAGGTGTGCTTTCATGTAATGACTTGTATGTATGGGAGTTCTTGAGCCCTGATCATTGGTTGTTGTATACGTTGATTGCTTAATATGGATGTGGCATTTGTCTTTTTTCAGTATCATTGACTCCGCTGCATGCTGTTGGGAGTAATGCATGTTACATCACTGGTCCCAGTATTATAGTGCTTTATTTGGTTTAACCCATCTGGTCAATGATTGAGGGTTATATCTGCTATGAATGGCTATGTAATCTAATCTGTAATTTTTTTTATTAGACTTGGTGAATCTGTTTGTTTATTATGGATATTAGTTCAGGTACCAGCAGGTTGGCAATATGTATGTGATTAGATCCATTTTTTCACTTATGTGTATTGCCTAGCGAGATGGTTAGTCCTCAATCAAAGGAATTCTAACAGATTAAGTGGCTGTCCATACAGGGACTGTATATGGGGCAGTATGTATGTAATTTATCACATTGTGCTCCTGTTACATAGTGTTTGAAACCAGATAGTTATGCTATACTACTCGTTGTGCGTATGAGATCCCATGAATAGGAGATATAGGGTGTTCTTTCGGTATATGACATTGATATGGGTTCTTTCCCCACACTTATGTGGTATGACACTTGAGATATTGCCGTGCACTGATTATTATGTTTTGCTCAGGTGTGGGATTATGCACTCACATGTGTTGTTTAATATCCTATGATTGGTTAAACTGGCCATATCTGTTGAAATGGTACTGATCTAGTGTGAGTAGGGGTTTAACTTTCTATATAGCCAGCACAATGAGAGCTGTGCCTCACATATGAGGTGCTCTATTGGTAGTTGCTATAGTTTATGTGAGAGCTAACCCTTTCTTTCTTCCTTGATTTTTAATAAGTTGAGCTCAGATATGAGCTGTGTGTCTCTTTTCTATGGTGAAGGGCTGTCACTGTTGTATTTATCTTTTAATATGTGTTCAGTATTCTGCATGTTGTTTTGTTCACTTAGATTCCAATAGTATATTTTGTATTTTTTTTCAGATTATAAATTGTCTTGAAGAAAGCCCACAAATGGGTTGAAATGTCGACATTTAAAATTAATATGAAACTTATTTGGAAATAAAATTGCACTGTTTTTTACTTCAATACAAGTCTAGCTACGATTGCCAACACTACCACAGTATCAAACCACTGCACATTTCTCTGCCTCCTTTCTGCACTCTGTAAGTAGTGCACTACTCTGCCTCCTTAGTTATAATGTTAAAATGTGCCTTTAACTAGGTAACGTCTGAACCAAATTATAATGATTAGAGATTGGAAGCAGAACCTTAAATGGACATAAAGTGCAATTTTTTTTTCTAGTGTTAGAACATTTAATTATTGCACTATTGTTTGCATATATTTATGTATTTAACCCTTTAAAAAAGGTTAAAAATACAGGTACATTCAGTTCTTTACCTCTCTAAAAAAATGTCCTCATCTGAAATTCCTTCTTCATCTGTACTTCAAATCTATTTTATTTGGAATAGGACTTGAAGCTGTCCTAGAATTCACTTTAGGTTTCTGTCTTTCCTTTTTAACATCTTGGTTTTTCCTCATTGGGACTTTTTTGCTCCTGCTGTTTTATATTAGGATTCCTATATTCAGTTGTTATTACATAAGTATGGAATTCATATTCTTTTTAGACTCCTCAGGTGTTACTTCACTCTGTAATTGATCATTTTGATTGGAACCAGTATGTGTGTCATATCCCTTAGTTGTAGAAAAAATCATTTTCTTCTTTTCCTGATAATCATTTTTATCTCTCCAATATTTTTCCACTTAATTTCTTTCATTTCAGATTTTAATTATCTATAATTTTATTAATTGCCTCATTGTGTTCTTTAAATTCTGTAGTATCTAAAAAGTAATTCATCCTTTTCTTCTAAAGAACATCTGTTGCCTTTACATTCTTTTTACTCTCCTGTACTATAAGTCATTGACTTTACAGTGCAATTTTCAAGGATTGAATTCCATTTTTCTCCAATATTTTCATCAAAAAAATTAACATTTTCAGAAGATTTTCTCCTTATCTCAAACACCGACATTTGTGACTTGTAGTGAAATTAAAACAGTGCAAGTAATCAAAATATATAAATGTGTTCACTGAAATATAAACTTATAGACAAATAAATAATAAAAATGACAAAACAATTGTGTAAAATAAAGTAAAATGATATAGTCCTTCAATCCCACAAGTTTACATTTCCTCCTGATTCTTTTGAGTGCTGGGTTAATCCTCAAAATAGACCTCAGGGGAAATAAGGGAAACAGACAATAGGGAAAGTTTGTTTTAGGGGAAATAAGGGAAACAGACAATAGGGAAAGTTTGTTTTAACTATGTATGAGTGGTCAGGTACTCACACACTTTTGAGCTTTAACTCAGGCCTTAGTGGTTAGGCAGGTAGATACCAGACCCCTTTGCACTCCCTCTTGGTATAAGTGGAGTATAGTCTAATTGACAGGTACACAGCAATGAGCAAAGTTATAACTTAGCTCTAAGTGGTTTAAGCAGGTAGGTATTTAGCCCCTCAGCTTCCTCCAGATAAAGCAGTATACAACAACAAATATGCCCTATAAATGTGGGGTTCAAGATACAAAATATGTGAGGAATGGATAAGTGTCCGCCTCCTGTCTGAACTTAATTATAATAGTTAGAGAGAGGAAGTAGAACCTTAAATGGACATAAAGGGCAAAAAATGTTTCTAATGTGTTAGAACATGTTATTATTGCACTATTGTTTATTGCTTGCATATATCTATTTATTGAAAGGGACAGTCAAGTCCAAAAAAAAACTTTCATGTTTTAAATAGGGCATGCAATTTTAAACAACTTCCCAATTTACTTTTATCACCAATTTTGCTTTGTTCTCTTGGTATTCTTAGTTGAAAGCTGAAACTAGGAGGTTCATATGCTAATTTCTTAGACCTTGAAGACTGCCTCTAATCTGAATACATTTTGACCACTAGAGGGCATTAGTTCACATGTTTCATATAGATAACATTGAGCTCATACACGTAAAGTGACCTAGGAGTTAGCACTGATTGGCTAAACTGCATATCTGTCAAAAGAACTGAAATAAGGGGGCAGTCAGCAGAAGCTTAGATACAAGGTAATCACAGAGGTAAAACGTGTATTATTATAACTGTGTTGGTTATGCAAAACTGGGGAATGGGTAATAAAGGGATTATCTTTCTTTTTAAACAACAAGAATTCTGGTGTTGACTGTCCCTTTGACTCCTTTAAAATGGTTACATATATAGGTAAATTCAGTTCCAGAGCAGCAATGCACTACTGGAACCTTGCAGAACACATCTGATTTGCTAATGACTATAGGCATATGTGTGTGACCACCATTCACTAGGTAGCTCACAGAAGAGCAATGTTGCTTTTGAGCCTACTTAGGTATGCTGTTCAACAAATAATACAAGAAAAAGATGCACATTGGCTAGTAAAAGTAAATTTAAAGGGATACTAAACCCAATTTGTTTCTTTCATGATTCAGTTAGAGCATGCAATTTTAAAGGGACACTCAAGTCAAAATAAACTTTTATGATTTAGATAGAGCATGCAGTTTTAAGAAACTTTCCAATTTACTTCTATTATTACATTTTGCACAGTCTTTTTATATTAACACTTTCTGGGAAACAAGATCCTACTGAGCATGTGCACAAGCTCACAGGGTATACATGTACTAGTCTGTGATTGGCTGATGTCTGTCATATGATACAGGGGGCTGGACATTGGTAGAAAAAAATACATTTGTCAGAAAAAAAGCTACTGCTTATTTGAAATTCAGAGTGTTATTGCATTGTCTTTTTATTATGTACTTGTTCGTTATGTAATTCTACTGCATTTAGTGGTCCTTTAAGCAACTTTCTAATTTACGCCTATTATTAATGTGTCTTTATTCTTTTGCTATCTTTATTTGAAAAAGCAGGAATCTAAGCTTAGGAGCCGGCCTATTTTTGGTTCAGAACCTGGGTAGCGCTTGCTGATTGGTCTCCACCAGTCATCAAGTGCTACCCAGATGCTGAACCAAAAAAGAAAAATTAATAATGGAAGTAAAATAGAGTGTTGCTATATGAAAAAAAAATATTGGATTTTTGTGTCCCTTTAAAGAATATTTTAAAATTACATCTTCTACTTGAGTCCATATACGTTTTTTTTTGTTTTTTTTTTACTTTCATGTTCCTTTAAAAAAAGAATTTAACACAACAATGTCCTTCTATAATTTCAACCTGATGGATACATTAAGATTTTCTAATCTGACCCGAATAATTGTGAAGATGGTGTCAAAAAGTATTTTAACAGACGGGCCATCAAGTCTACCCGTATTGCATCCAAGGATTTTACTAAATCTTATAAGTATTTGCATGCTGATTGTTTTTGGAGCATTTGCCTTTGTGTAGAAATTTGGATGGATAAGTTTGCTGGATGATAATAATAGCTTCTATGCATGTGGAGTAAGATTTTTCTACATTGGCAATACTGAGTTCAAACAATATAACACCGTTGTGGTACTCTTCCTATTTTCTCAGATAGCTGCTCATATTTCCATATATAAGCTTAAAGGGATACTAAAGTCAAAATTACATTTTCATGTTTCAGAACATGCAATTTAAAAAAAAAATCCAAAATACTTCTATTGTTAGAAAGCACACAGTCTTTTTATATGCACACTTTATGAGGCATCCGCTTCTACTGAGCATGTGCAATAGTTCACAGGATATACATATATGTGATTGGCTGATTGATTTCAAATGATGTGGGGCAGGAAATGAAAGGGAATTTGACATTTCATAGAAAAGTGAAAATGCTGCTTTAAAATTCATAGTAAGTTTTATTGTGGTCTTTTTATTATGTAATTCTACTATAGTTATTGGTCCTTTCATAGGATAGCAGAATGCTTTCCCTTATGGTTTTTGTCCTTATGCCCACTATTATCCTTTCTGTAAAGATGTGTTGTTGGTTTTAGTTTTTGTTTTTTTTCTTTAAAAAAATGCTATATATTTTATTAATTTCTCCAATTTTTGAAACCTGACATTTTCTTCCTTAAAGGACAATTAAACACAGCAGAATTGCATAATCAACAAATATAAGACAATGCAATAGCACTCACTCTGAATTTCAAACGAGTGATAGATTTTTTTTTTTTCTGACAAATTTAAATTACTTCTGTTTTCACCTATCCCTTTACATCATGTGACAGCTACCAGCAAATCACAAATGCATATACATATATACTGTGAAATCCTACACATGTTGACTAGTAACTGATGCCTCACAAGTGAGCACATAAAAAGACGGGGCACATTTTGATAAAGGTAGTAAATTGTAAAGCTGTTTAAATTGCATGCTCTTTCTGAATCATGAAAGTTTAATTTAACGTCCCTTTAAACTCTAGATCCTTTTTGGATTTTGGTATCTGTTTCCTATAAAGATACAATAGTCTAGAATCCCTTTCAACTAACATTAATCACTGCTATTTCACTTTAGAATGTTGTTTAATGATGTGAACACTACTGTGGAAGAAGAATTTAGCAATACTATTTTGCATAACAGCCTTTCTAAAATATGTCAAGTATAACTGATACATCTGGACTTGTGTATTCTGTATACTGCTGATTAAATTGTTTGCTCTATTAAGTATTACTAATGCCTATCTTTTATAAAACCTTGGATGAGAAATGAATTCATAATCTTGAAGAACCCATTGTACTCATCTGGACCTAATCGGAAAATGATTCTGAATAGAATACTATGGCAAAACATATTCCACTCACTGTTTGCTTTGCTTAGATGGGATGTTGTCTTTATATGGTCTGTAAATGCAGAGTTAGTTACTTGACAGGTGCACATTCAGTAGCAACTGTAGAGAGTCAGACAGCAACTTCATCTCAACTGCATTATTGGCTCCTATTTATCACAGCTGCTTCTATCAGCTGCTGGAAATATAAAATCTGTGTTCTAAATGTTTTCTGTCCCCTTTGGAAGAAATTAACTATATTAATATTACAAATGGTTTATTAATAGTGAATAGGAGCTTTTAATTTCCAGTAGCTATCTTGTTATGTTAGATACACCTTAAATTCATGAAACACAATTTTTTTTTCTTTTACGATTCAGATAGAGCATGACATTTTAAATATTGATCTAATTTGCTTCATTTTATTGGTATCCTTTGTTGAGTGATCAGCAACACACCACTGGAAGCTATCTGAATACATTGTGTGAGCCAATGCCAAGAGGCATATATGTGCAGCCACCAATCAGCAGCTAGCTGCAAGTAGTACATTGCAGCTCCTCAGGCAATCTTGGTATGCTTTTCAACAAAGGATACCAAGAGAACAAAACAGATTAGATAAAATAAGTACATTGGAAAGTTGTTACAATTGTATGCTCAAACTGAATCATGAAAAAAATGGGGTTTTCATGTCCCTTTAATATATTCATATAATAATTTGTGTGTTTTTACCTATAATGGAAAACGTTACACTAAGTTAGGTCAATTGAAGAAAAAAATGGCAATGTAGTAAATCTACTCCTATGCAGTGAGTGGTTGGCTGTTTTTAAAATAAACACATAAAAATATATCATGTCTATATTCCTTTAATGACATGTGGATTCCAAGTGATAAAACACCAATGTGTTTATCAAACTAATTGCAAAAATTTAAAGCCATAAAATATGTGCAAGATGCATATTTATGCTTTATCAATGCAGATTCATTAGAGGTACTGCTTTTTTTTAATTTATTTTTTTACAGTTTTTCATCTCATCCATCAAGGTCATGCTTTTTACTGATTGTTCTTTAAATGCATATTTTTTTCCATTGGTCTGATTGTAACATCTATTAATAGCATCTCATGCACATTTATCTAGAATTGACTGGTAAAAAATAAATAGGAAGACACATTTTAGTGCTAAACTAGCTAGATTACAAGCTGCAAAAAAAGGAATAACATGATTTTAAAACACTAAAGCAGATAATCTAAACATACCACTTTTTCTGCATTGTGGCTAAAATTATATAAAGATGCCTTATATCAAATTTTGGTCAGTCAAAATGTTGAATATCTTGTAAAATCATTAAAATCACAAAGGAACCAAAGCAGAAATATCATGGTACCAGCTAATGATATATAGCTAAAAGATCACTGAAAAAATGTTGATGAACTCACTTTTCATTTTCCCTTATTTTTTACACACACACACACACATGTACACATTCACGCACACACACAAACGTGAGCATATGTATGTTAACACACACAATCATGTATATACACTCAAACACACTAACACTCACTAAGGTAGTCATGCACATAGTCATAAAGGAGCACATTCACACACACCTACAAGCACAGACACACACCTGTACACATTCACGCACACACACAAACGTGAGCATATGTATGTTAACACACACAATCATGTATATACACTCAAACACACTAACACTCACTAAGGTAGTCACGCACATACTCATAAAGGTGCACATTCACACACTCCTACAAGCACAGACACACACCTGTACACATTCACGCACACACACAAACGTGAGCATATGTATGTTAACACACACAATCATGTATATACACTCAAACACACTAACACTCACTAAGGTAGTCACGCACATACTCATAAAGGTGCACATTCACACACTCTTACAAGCACAGACACACACCTGTTAAAATAAATAAAGATCATTAAGTACAGACAAGGCATAAGTAAAGTATGCATATTGGATACTGCTGCCCAGATTAAAGGATCTGGTGCAAACAGTAACTGTTATAAGGAAACTTCTGTAGGTGATCATTACTTATGACAGCTCAATGTTTATGGCTGCATTACATTAAAGGGACATGAAACACAATATTTTTCTTTCATTATTTAGATAGAGCAGACAATTTACTTTCCATTTTATTCCCATTATCGAATTTGCTTAATTCTCTTGGTATAATTTGTTGAAGGAGCAACAAAAAGGAGCTTGATGAACACATTGGGTGAGCTATAAGAATGTTGTTTTACTAATATTATGCAGATACCAATGCTATACATACATAAAGTGGATCTTCTGATCTCCTAGCCTCCCATTACCACAATAACTTAGGCCTAGATTTAGAGTTGGGCGGAAGCCGTCAAAACCAGCGTTAGAGGCTCCTAACGCTGGTTTTTACCGCCCGCTGGTATTTGGAGTCAGTCAGGAAAGGGTCTAACGCTCACTTTGCAGCCGCGACTTTTCCATACCTCAGATCCCCCTACGCCATTTGCGTATCCTATCTTTTCAATGGGATCTTTCTAACGCCGGTATTTAGAGTCGTGGCTGAAGTGAGCGTTAGAAATCTAACGACAAAACTCCAGCCGCAGAAAAAAGTCAGTAGTTAAGAGCTTTCTGGGCTAACGCCGGTTTATAAAGCTCTTAACTACTGTGCTCTAAAGTACACTAACACCCATAAACTACCTATGTACCCCTAAACCGAGGTCGCCCCACATCGCCGTCACTCTATTAAATTTTTTTAACCCCTAATCTGCCGCTCCGTACACCGCCGCCAGCTACGTTATCCCTATGTACACCTAATCTGCTGCCCCTAACACCGCCGACCCCTATATTATATTTATTAACCCCTAATCTGCCCCCCACAACGTCGCCTCCACCTACCTACAATAATTAACCCCTAATCTGCCGACCGGATCTCACCGCTACTATAATAAATGTATTAACCCCTAAAGCTAAGTCTAACTCTAACCCTAACACCCCCCTAACTTAAATATAATTTAAATCTAACAAAATAAATTAACTATTATTAAATAAATTATTCCTATTTAAAGCTAAATACTTACCTGTAAAATAAACTCTAATATAGCTTCAATATAAATTATAATTATATTGTAGCTATTTTAGGATTAATATTTATTTTACAGGCAACTTTGTAATTATATTAACCAGGTACAATAGCTATTAAATAGTTAAGAACTATTTAATAGTTACCTAGTTAAAATAATTACAAAATTACCTGTAAAATAAATCCTAACCTAAGTTACAATTAAACCTAACACTACACTATCAATAAATTAATTAAATACAATACCTACAATTATCTACAATTAAACCTAACACTACACTATCAATAAATTAATTGAATACAATACCTACAAATAAATACAATGAAATAAACTAAAGTACAAAAAATAAAAAAGAACTAAGTTACAAAAAATAAAAAATATTTACAAACATTAGAAAAATATTACAACAATTTTAAACTAATTACACCTACTCTAAGCCCCCTAATAAAATAACAAAGACCACCAAAATAAAAAAATGCCCTACCCTATTCTAAATTAAAAAAGTTCAAAGCTCTTTTACCTTACCAGCCCTGAAAAGGGCCCTTTGCGGGGCATGCCCCAAAGAATTCAGCTCTTTTGCCTGTAAAAAAAAACATACAGTACGCCCCCAACATTACAACCCACCACCCACATACCATTAATCTAACCCAAACCCCCCTTAAATAAACCTAACACTAAGCCCCTGAAGATCTTCCTACCTTATCTTCACCACGCCGGGTTCACCGATCGATCCAGAAGAGCTCCTCCGATGTCTTGATCCAAGCCCAAGCGGGGGGCTGAAGAGGTCCATGATCCGGCTGAAGTCTTCTATCAAGCGGCATCTTCAATCTTCTTTCTTCCGGATCCATGTAGTTCATCCCGCCGATGCGGAACAACCATTTTCACCGACGACTTCCCGACGAATGACGGTTCCTTTAAGGGACGTCATCCAAGATGGCGTCCCTCAAATTCCGATTGGCTGATAGGATTCTATCAGCCAATCGGAATTAAGGTAGGAAAATTCTGATTGGCTGATGGAATCAGCCAATCAGAATCAAGTTCAATCCCATTGGCTGATCCGATCAGCCAATCAGATTGAGCTTGCATTCTATTTTCTGTTCCGATCAGCCAATAGAATGCGAGCTCAATCTGATTGGCTGATAGGATTAGCCAATCGGATTGAACTTGATTCTGATTGGCTGATTCCATCAGCCAATCAGAATTTTCCTACCTTAATTCCGATTGGCTGATAAAATCCTATCAGCCAATCGGAATTCGAGGGACGCCATCTTGGATGACGTCCCGTAAAGGATTCGTCATTCGTCGGGAAGTCGTCAGTGAAGATGGATGTTCCGCGTCGGCGGGATGAACATGGATCCGGAAGAAAGAAGATTGAAGACGCCGCTTGATAGAAGACTTCAACCGGATCATGGACCTCTTCAGCTCCCGCTTGGATGAAGACTTCAGTCGGATCATGGACATCTTCAGCCCCCCACTTGGGCTTGGATCAAGACATCAGAGGAGCTCTTCTGGATCGATCGGTGAACCCGGCGTGGTGAAGATAAGGTAGGAAGATCTTCAGGGGCTTAGTGTTAGGTTTATTTAAGGGGGGTTTGGGTTAGATTAGGGGTATGTGGGTGGTGGGTTGTAATGTTGGGGGGGTATTGTATGTTTTTTTTTACAGGCAAAAGAGCTGAATTCTTTGGGGCATGCCCCGCAAAGGGCCCTTTTCAGGGCTGGTAAGGTAAAAGAGCTTTGAACTTTTTTAATTTAGAATAGGGTAGGGCATTTTTTTATTTTGGGGGTCTTTGTTATTTTATTAGGGGGCTTAGAGTAGGTGTAATTAGTTTAAAATTGTTGTAATATTTTTCTAATGTTTGTAAATATTTTTTTATTTTTTGTAACTTAGTTCTTTTTTATTTTTTGTACTTTAGTTAGTTTATTTCATTGTATTTATTTGTAGGTATTGTATTTAATTAATTTATTGATAGTGTAGTGTTAGGTTTAATTGTAGATAATTGTAGGTATTGTATTTAATTAATTTATTGATTGTGTAGTGTTAGGTTTAATTGTAACTTAGGTTAGGATTTATTTTACAGGTAATTTTGTAATTATTTTAACTAGGTAACTATTAAATAGTTATTAAATATTTAATAGCTATTGTACCTGGTTAATATAATTACAAAGTTGCCTGTAAAATAAATATTAATCCTAAAATAGCTACCATATAATTATAATTTATATTGTAGCTATATTAGGGTTTATTTTACAGGTAAGTATTTAGCTTTAAATAGGAATAATTTATTTAATAATAGTTAATTTATTTAGTTAGATTTAAATTATATTTAAGTTAGGGGGGTGTTAGGGTTAGAGTTAGACTTAGACGGAGCGGCAAATTAGGGGTTAATAATAATATGCAGGTGTCAGCGATAGCGGGGTCGGCAGATTAGGAGTTAATAAATATAACATAGTGGTCGGCGATGTTAGGGGCAGCAGATTAGGGGTACATAGGGTCTGGGATAACGTAGCTGGCGGCGGTGTACGGAGCGGCAGATTAGGGGTTAATAATAATATGCAGGGGTCAGCGATAGCAGGGGCGGCAGATTAGGGGTTAATAAGTGTAAGGTTAGGGGTGTTTAGACTCGGGGTTCATGTTAGGGTGTTAGGTGCAGACTTAGGAAGTGTTTCCCCATAGGAAACAATGTAGCTGAGTTAGGAGCTGAACGCTGCTTTTTTTTTCAGCTCAAACAGCCCCATTGTTTCCTATGGGGAAATCGTGCACGAGCACGTTATTGAAACCTGCCGCGTCCGTAAGCAACGCTAGTATCTAGAGTTGCAGTGGCGGTAAATATGCTCTACGCTCCATTTTTGGAGCCTAACGCAGCCCTTCTGTGAACTCTAAATACCAGCGGTATTTAAAAGGTGCGGGAGAAAAAAAGCCAGCGTAGCTAACGCACACCTTTGGCCGCAGAACTCTAAATCTAGCCGTTAGTGTATTAATTCATTAATCTCTACCACATCACCTTGACCACTACAAACCTCATTTTGCCCTACTCACCTCAACCCCACTAACTACTAATTGTAATAGCTATGGCCTCACTAACTGTAAATAAATCAATGCCTATCACTCATGGCCTCTTACACAGTTCTCCATATTTAACCCGTTCTAATACCAATAGGCCCCAACATAGCCTCCCCAACAATTCTTCATTGTAGCTAAGAGTAAGATCCCTCCCCTAAAAGACCCTCTAAATGAACTAAGGTTTAGATTGACTGTGTGTGCCTTCAACAAATCTAGACCTAATGCCTGTATAATGCTTGAGATTGCATATTCGGAGGAAATTGGAATTTTCTGGATGCAACAGAAAGAGTTAAATAAATTTTTGGCTTAAAAATGACTCTTCTTTCAAATGGCCTCTCACTGCTTTTAACTATTGTAATGCATAGGAAACCAATATACTGTATGTGTAACCACACAGGGCTGGAACACATATGGGCTCCATGTACTAAGTCGTCATTTCATCCGTCATTTTAGACGCGGCTAAACTCGCCGTTACTCGCCGCGGGCGAAATGGTGTCCGCTGTAGCTATGTACTAATAATCCCACAATAAATAGACATGTCTAGCCCGCCGCGAGCAGTGGCGGAATATTGATAAATTTGACGCCTCGCTCGCCGCGACTAAGCTGATGTACTTAACTTTCAGTTGAATTGTCTGGCCAATTGTTAACACGTGACATGTAAGGTGTCATGAACGTCATAGTAGTCGCGGGAATAGAATTTTGCTCCTATAAATGTACAACTTTTCAAAACAACTTTATTATTGTTCCAACATTTTTGGAGAGTAATTACAGAGCGCTCGTTTTTGTGATCTTTATTTACAATTTCGATATGGCTTCATCTGGATCTGAAACCGCTTCAAAATCCAAGAATCCTCACTTTTCTCATCAGCAAAACGTCGTTTTGATTGACATGATTATTGACTCTTATGATTATTTGTTTGGATGTCGTGTCAAACAGACAAATTTTTCTAGGAGGAAGCAGATCTGGCAAAGGATCAGCGACGCTGTTAGTGCCCAGGGTCCAGGAAAAAAGGATGTAGATCAGCTGAAGAAGCGTTACAACGACATTAAACGTTTCGCCAAAGCTAAATTGGCCAGAGAAAAAAATTCAGCACGTGCTACCGGAGGTGGACCAGCATATGTGGCAGACCTCAATGATTATGAGCAGAAGCTTGTTCAGCGTCTGGGACCAGAGATCATCACTGGCATAACGGATGATTGTGACAGTGATTTAAGAGGTAAATGTACAACATAGTTGACGTAAATGTTTTTTTTTAAATTATGATAGGTCATTGTCTCCAATATATATTTCTTTAAAATAACATTATCTGACTTCTTAAGCTTCAGTATCGGAATCTATATAGGCCATTTAGGCCCCAAATACTGTAATCATTTATGTCGCATATATGTATAAGGGATTGTACAAGCCATTTAGGCCCCAAATACTGTAATCATTTATGTTGCATATATGTATAAGGGATTGTACAATAATAGGGTTGTTATACTGCCTTTTTTTTAAAGGTCTAACGGAACTAAAGATTTGTTGATTATTAATATAGTGATCCCTAAAGATAACACCCATGTGTTTATTTTCAAACCAGTATTGCATAGAAACCTTAAAGAGATAATGACAATAGAAATAATGTAATTTGAAACTATTAAAATAATATTGTATGTCCGACATTAATCATGAGACTAACCCCAGATCACATGCCTTCTTAAATTTCTGATCTATTGACTTCCATGTTGCGTTATTTGACTATAGAATATTATTTTTAACATCTTTCAAAATTGTTCTCCGCTTTATAAACATACTTTTTTCAGATATAGCTATGCACATAGTTGACGCAGTCACATGAACCATCTATGTGCATCAACCGATGATCATTTACTGTGCCTGTATAGATTTGCTTTTCATCAAAGTATAAAAATCCAATGAAGGCAAAAACATAATACAATTAAATATTTTTGAAAAAGCATTTTCTTATGCAATTTGTAAAGGAAATTATATTTGTTCATGTCCCTTTAAAGGGCCACTAAACCCAAAATCTTTTTTTAATGATTCAGATAGAGAATAGAAATTTAAACAACATTACAAATTACTTCCATTATTTATTTGGCTTCATTTTCTAGATATTCTTAGTTGAAGAAAAATAAATACACATGTTGAGCCAATCACATGAGGCTTCTTTGTGCAGCAATCAAATGCTTTTCAACAAAGAATATCAAGAGAATAAAACAAATTAGATAATATAAGTAAATTATAAAGATGTTTATAACTGCATTCTCTTTCCAAATCATAAAATAAAAAAGGTGGTTGGCATGTCCCTTTAATGATTGAGCCTTCATTCACTGCTGTAATTATTATTATTAACACTTTTAGCTTTCAGTTTCAACTAGAAATAAAAATAAACCTAACGTATTTTTTTTTTTTAAAGCGACGCCAACAACACAAGCAGAGCCTGTGAGGAGTAACGAAGTGCCCACTTGTTCTACTTCATCTTCTGCGGTTTACAGACCACCCAGTTCAGCTGTTTCAAGACCTTCGGCCAGTTTTACACATGGACAATTAATACGCTCCACATCTAATGTTTCACACACAACTTCCTCGGCGGACACACTTCCTGATCTAAGGACCAGCACTCCAGAAACTGGTGTTGGTAGAGCAACTGGTAAGTACTTTACAAATGAATAATTTCAATGTTGTGTGTTTTATCTCTTTTATCTCTCAATTTTTTTTTTTTATTATTTTTTTTTAAATGTCAAATGTCATTATTGACATATTCTAGTTCAAGATCTTTTACAGATGGAATGTAATTTGAAGGACAAATAGCAATGATCATAGATTTTCATGAAAGGGACACTGTACAAATTTTTTAAATGAGGATTCGTGTAGAGCATGCATGCAATTTTAAGCAACTTTCTAATGGTTTTAAAATGTATCATTTTCTTTTTGAGAATTGATCATAGTATTACATAAGAAAGTTGATTGAAATTCCATGCTATATATCTTATTCTCAAAAATATTAGTTTTGCTTCAGTGTCCAGTTAATTGCAAAGTACATTTCCATTAATAATTTTCCAAATAGAAATTTCACTGAATGTAATAGCGTTTGAATATATGTTTACATTGACTAAAAAACCTTTTTATTTTATTTATTTATTTATTTTTATGTTATTTATTTTTTTATAGGTGATTTGGGACATCTTTTCCAGCGATTGACTGGACATTCATCTCCATTATTTGATGGTATGTATCACATATGTATATATATATAATATAACTTAAATTGGTGTATGACGGTTGTATCTGCTCTCTCCTTCTATTCTATTTCTGCAAGTGTTTTTAGAACATTTTATTTTTATTTACTAACAATTTGTTATGTCTTGATCTAGAAGAAGAAAACTCATCAAGGGAGATCACTATCAATCTCATGCCGATAGTGGAAAATCCCATTCAAGATGAACCACCAGGAGCGCATGATAGAAGTGAGACTCCAGATATTCTTGAAGATTTTGGAGATGCGCAACCAGATGAAATTCACACACCAGAAAACCTTGAGGAACCTGTTGAAACACAGGCACCACCAATTGCACTGCAAACAGGTGGTCTAAATATTGACAATACACCGGCAGAAGGACTCTTGGCCGATGTTGGATTGAGGGAAATGTTGACACTTGCAAGGCAATACAGAAAGGACCACAGAGAAATGCAAAATATTATTAACACTAATATTGACCGCTGGGCTGCTCTGTCAGAAAAAAATGTTGAAATAGAAATGCAAAGGAATGAGATTGAAATGCAGAAATTACAGCTGCAAAGAGAAATGTTCCAGTGGCAGAGGCGGATGGATGAAGAGAAAAACCAGCAAATTAACAGAGCTTTAACCATCAATGAAAGGACATTACAATCTCTGTTGGCTATTGTCAGTGAAAGGGAGGGTACAACAGACCCAAAGAGGCCACGTCTGGAATGAACATTTAATTTATTATTTATAACACTATATTAGTCACTGTTAATTTTTTTTCATCGATATATTGTTTAATAAGTTAGTTTTTGTGTTCTTTAAGTTTAAAATGTTATTATTTAATAAAGACAAATTTTTTTATGCCCAAAAAAAAAGTTTATTTACATAAATTCAAAATCACTTTTGATTCTTCAACACAAAAGTTTTTCTCAGTTATTAATTGTCATTCTTCTGACAATCATCATGACAAAACAAAAAATGAAATCAAATAACATATTTACGGTATAAAAAATCTACTTGCTCCATTAACATTCCCAAAGTTGCCCTAATTTTAGAAATTTTTTGTTTAACATGATCTTCAAGACAACTCTGAGTACTTTTGTCTGCAGTTTCAATAGTTGATGTTGAAGATAAATCTGTAGAAAAATAAATGCAAAGCAAATTTTAATTCAATTTTCATATACATATTCAATGTATGATAGGGTTTTTCATCACAAATATTACCTCCTGATGTGCTGTTATCTAGGTTATCTACTATATTAGCTTCTACACTTATGTCCACTCCTTTAAAGCTTTCATCTGAGCCAACTCCTATTTGAAATATACAATATGTATTAGTTAAAACTTTGATTTTCTTAGATTTAAGATTACTGAGTATGAAACATACCTTTATCTACCATCATTGTTGGTAAAACTTCTATCCTTGGTTGAGTATCATCTGAACTCATAGCTTCAAATATTGTCACAATATCAGGATTTTGAAATTCTTCCATTTCCATACTATTTTCCATGTCTTCCATGGTAATATCTATGAACGTAATTACAAAGATAAAGATAGAAAACTATTAAATCAAAAACCTAGGATATATTATTTAAAACAATAATAATAATCATTAAAAGGGACATAGAACCCAATTTCTAAGTTTCATGATTCAGATAGTGCATGCAATTTAAATAAACTTTCTATTTTACTTCATTCTTTTTGTATCTTTATTTGAAAAGCAAGAATGTAAGTTTAGATGCCAGCCCATTTTTGGTGAACCAACTGTGTTGTACTTGCTAATTGGACAGAACCAATCAAAAAGTGCTGTCCATGGTGCTCAACCAAAAATTGGCTGGCTCCTTAGCTTAGATGCCTTCTTTTTCAAATAAAGATAGAAAGATAATGAGGAAAAAAATGATAATAGAAGTAAATTATCAACTTGATTAATATTGCATGCTAAAACTTTTTAAGCCAAAACCTAAAATATATGATTTAAATGTTAAATAATAAGTCATTACCTGTCTGTGTCTTTTTATGAAAAATTTCATATGGATTTGGAGATAATTCAATATCCAATAGTGTTATTGGCATTGGTGGAGAAAGAGCTTCACTTCTGGGTGTTTGCACCAACATTGACCTTAGGTAGCGTGGTGGGTGTTCACACTTCATTCTCCTACTTTTCATATCTATAAACATATATATAAAAAAAAATTAAAATTACATTTTTTTTTAATTATTCCAAGTAATTTTTTGTTTTCAAAACATTCAGTTCTGCATGCTTACTTTTCTAACATGTTTCAATGGTATATAGTAATATATTTATATTTTATTCTACTAACTCAGTTCTGCATGTTTCAATGGTATATACTAATATAGTTATATTTTACTCTACTAACTCATTTTTGTATGCTAAGTTTTCTAACCTTTTAAGTGTATATAGTAATATAGTTAAATTTTAATCTACTAACTCAGTTCTGCATGCTTACTTTTGTAACTTTTTGCAATTGTATATACTAATATAGTCAAAGTAACACTCAGAAAATAATATTGTCCTGGATTTGTAAATGATGACGCAGTTCAAAAATAAACCCTTTTTTTATATTATAAAAAATTATTTCATATATAATTTTGAAACTTACATGTCCTTATCAATCTTCGAATCGATTTATAGTACTTCGGTTCTCTTCTCTTCAAATCACTATATTTTCTAAGACACTGTCGTCTTGTTCTTTTAATTTTTGAAATACGATGCATTCTTCTCAGCATCTCGTATATAATTTTGTCTCTGCATTCCTGTCTCACTCCCCTCACACCACCAATCCGTTTAGGGAAATATTTATCCATGGCATAAACTAATATCACCAATTCTCCAGCACCAAAAGGTTCAGGACGCGACATGTTAGACGATGACGTGATTAATCGTTATGTCAATCATTAGCGCATTGATATAGATATGTATCCCCGAAAAATAGAAAAAAATATAATGTATATGTAGATTAATGTATTTTATGAAGGTTTGTAAATATCGATGTTTATAGTTATTACAAATGATATTTGGTTTCTATACATTTTCTTTGTTTCAGATGTGTTGATATGTATTAAAATTTACTTTGGTTTACAATTGTTATTTTGTTTCTAAACATTTTCTTTGTTTCAGATGTGTTTATATGTATTAAAATTTATTTTGGTTTACAATTTTTATTTTGTTTCTAAACATTTAATTTTTTTAAGATGTGTTTATATGTATTAAAATGTACTTTGGTTTACAATTGTTATTTTTTTATAAACATTTTCTTTGTTTCATATGTGTTTATATGTATTACAAGTTACTTTGGTTTACAATTGTTAATATATAATGTTTAAAGATTGTAATTTTGTAATAAAATAATTTATTTGCCATTATTTTCTATATGCCACTATTCTTTTAACAAATCTTGAATGGAAAAATATATTATAAAGGATAAGAAAATAAGTGTTAAGAGTAAGCCCTTAAGGTACTTATTTGAATATGGGAAAACCTAGTAGCTGTTAAAAATTGAGGTTAGAATAAAACAAATCAAATTAGCAAGTCTTTTTTAACTCAAAAATCCTATCTGATAACATAAAGCACTGTTGAATATACTGTCGCTTGTTACAGCTACAATTCAATGACACAATACAATGAATTAGCATCAGCTATGGAGGGATAACATTACACTAATCACATTATGTAAAAGAGTGAGAGCAGCTGTAGACACTAGTGTGATGTCACAAAGACAATGTATTACCTATAATATATTGTCTGTAATAACTTTGATCATAAACTTTATTTATTTGAAACCTTTAATAATTGAAGAGCAACAACTGTTATGTATTTAACTGTTTATCATGAGTGATTTTTAATAACCTTAATTCTTAAAAAAAAAATGGAGACAAGTTAATAAAGAAAGTTTTTTATTGATCAACTGAAACTTTAATCTTCAAAATATTGTTCTGAAACCATGTCCCTTGTTGCATTTCCACGCCTATTAGCTTGTTCTACACATATTTCTTCTGGTAAATCATCAGCATCTATTGGATCTTCATCTTCTAATGGACAGCCTCTTTTAATTGCAATATTGTGCAGTATGCAGCAAACCAATATAATTTTTGCAACTTTCTCTGGTGCATACTGCATAGCACCACCAGAACGATCAAGACATCGAAACCGCATTTTCAAAAGACCGAAAGTCCTCTCAATAATCCCCCTGGTAGATCGGTGAGCTTCATTGAAATGTACTTGACTTCTGGTCTGTGGGTTGTTATAGGGAGTCAACAGCCATTCTGTACATGAGTACCCTCCATCTCCTAATAGAAGATATAATAAATATAAATATTAATATAAGAATAATTATAAAGATTCAGAACTATACAATACAAATTTAAACTATACAGATTACAGTCGACAAATTGGGCGCAATTTTTGTACATTGAAATGAGAGACAAATTAGACGCCAGTTATGCTTACCTAGAAGCCATCCGTCAGGCATATTTCCGTCCTCGAACTTCCGGTATAACCCAGTCTGCCTTAAGATGTAAGAATCATGACAGGAGCCAGGAAAGTTAGAACGGACACTGATAATCCTCATGTTGGGGTCACAGACCATCTGGACATTCAAGGAATGGAAATGCTTTCTATTCCTATAGATCTCCTCACGAGCTTGAAGTGGTCTTACAGCAACATGGGTACAGTCTATGGCACCTAGGACATTGGGCATCCCAGCCATCCTATAGAAATTTGACTTGATAGATTGCCATTCTTCAGGGGTAGATGGCAAACAAACATATCGATGAAAAATAACCATCATAGCCCCTATTACTTTGGATAAGTGGCGTGAAAAAGCAGATTGACTCATTCCAATAATGACGCTAGAAACTGCCTGAAAGGAGCCTGTTGCAAAAAAATGCAATGCAGCTAATAGTTTCAGAAGTCCCGGAATAGCTTGTGAATGAGCAGTCATCGGCTCCAAATGATCTTCAATCTCTCGATACAGGTGTAATATCGATTCACGATCAAGCCGGAATCTTTGTATGATCTCTCGGTCAGAAAGGCCGTGCAAACCAACCCGTGGAAGGAATACACGGGGGACACGAACTCTCCTTCTTCTAACGATACGATTAGCTACATTTCCAGTATTCTCTCTTCTAGCCCGGATTTGCATCAAACGGAGAATAAACAAAAACAGAATTCTCTCCATAGCTGCTGAAATGAACAATGTAAGTACAATGCTGATATTACTGCCTTTTATATATGTATAGACTGGCGTCTAGAGTGGCTTTCCTATTGTTTTGTACCTTGCCCGCCACCTAAAAGGTGGCGAGGCAAAAATAACGAGGTGGGGGCGGAGATTGACGAGAGCGGACAAATAGATTTTTTAGTACATTTGTTTTTGGCGAGTTGGTGGTCAAATGTGTCTAATTACAGTAAAAAATGGAGAGGTAGCGAGGTTTGGCGGATAAGTACGCTCGCAATTTTAAAGATGCGAGTTTTAACATAATTGACGGCTTTGTACATATCAGTTTGCGAGTTTTGATGCGAGATTTGTTGCGGGTAGCTCGCTGACTGCTTAGTACATGGAGCCCATAATCTTTCATAAATCCTAAATCCTCAAAGTGAGATTGAATCCATTTTATTACGTACACAAAGAAAAGCAGAACGAGATTGTCAATAAGATAAAAGTATTTTGTTTACAGTTTATAGTTGTGACAAGCTCATTCTGCTTTTTATCTAGTAAGTGGAAGCGTATTTGTTTCTAGATTGAATAAATGTAATGCTACCTTGAATCGGGTTGCGCTATCCATTTAAAGGAACATGAAACCCAAATTTTTCTTTCATGATTCATATAGACAATACAATTTTAAACAACATTCTAATTTACTTCTATTATCTAATTTGTTTCATTTTTCATGGTATCATTTGTTGAAGTAGCAGCAATGCACCAATGGTTTCTAACTGAACTCATGGGTGAGCCAATCACAATCTATATATATATATATATATATATATATATATATATATATGCAGCTACCAATCAACAGCTAGAATCTAGGTTCTCTGCTGCTCCTGAGCTTTCCTAGATAAAGCTTTCATCAAAGGATAACAAGAGAAGGAAGCAAATTAAATAATAGAAGTAAATTGGAAAGTTGTTTAATATTGTATTATCTATCTGAATCATGACAGATTTTTTGGGGGTTTCATGTCCCTTTAAGTAGGTGATGCATAAATTAGACTATTTAGAGTTTTCTGTCCATTTAACTAATTCAAAATGTGAAACTTCTAATGGATTGTAATGAATAAAAACATAACAAAATACACCTTATTGATTATGAAGTTTATCCATATCAAACTCTAATTTTTTGGAATCGGCTTCTATGATAGACTCATGATAGAGCCCCATGCATTAACCGGCATGTGGACAAACTTCTCAACCCGAGAAGTTGTCTGCAAGCCTTTTCTGCATATGGGCAGCGAGTCAGTTCGTCCACTGGCCCGTGTGCATCATTACACACTCAGATGAGTGTGTAATGCCCACCCTATAACCAATCACATAAAAGAAGGGTCTGTAAATCACCCTGAGTGAGCGACATTGGGGTGATTTCTCTTTGCCAGCTCAGAGGTGGCAAAGAGTGTAAGAAGCAGTGGTCTAATGACTGCTGCTTCTTATATTGCGGGAAGCAGGCTTGCATGTGGGAACCCGCCCCACAAGGGTTCTGGAACAGCTTTCATTGCTTAGTACATGGAGCCCATAGTTGTTAATCCTATATAATAAAAGGCCAAGTGTGTTTGTCCGAAGCTGTCATGCGCAGTAGACAGCACAGCACGAGGACAAACACACCTGGCCTTTGAGAGTCCCTAAGTCTCTGCTCTGCAGTGCGAGCAGAAGTGTGCGTGACCGAGCGTGGCCGGGGGCGTGACCGAGCATGGCCGGAGGCGTGGCAGAGGGCGTGACCGAGTGTGAGGGTCGTGAGGGGGCGTGGCCAAGCTAAAGGGGCGTGGCCATGCAGCCCGTGAAAGGCTGTGCAGTGAGAGCTCAAAACAGCTCAAAAGAGGGGAGAGAGAGGGTAGGGAAAAGATAAGAAAGGTGAGAGAGAGAGATCAAGAGGGGAGAGAGAGATCAAGAGGGGAGATAAAGGGAGCACAAGAGAGGGAGCAAAAGAGAGGGGGAGAGACAGCAAAAGAGAGGGGGAGGGAGAGCAAAAGAAAGGGGACAGAGAGATCAAAAGAGAGGGGGAAAGAGAAAGAGAGGAGGAGGGGGAGAGAGAGGAGGGAGGAGGAGAGAGAGAGAGAGAGAGAGGGGAGAGAGAGGGGGAGGGAGAGAGAGAGGGGAGGGAGAGAGAGAGGGGGAGGGAGAGAGAGAGGGGGAGGGAGAGAGAGAGTGGGAGGGAGAGAGAGGGGGAGGGAGAGAGAGGGGGAGGGAGAGAGAGGGGGAGGGAGAGAGAGAGGGGAGGGGGAGTGAGAGAGAGAGGGGAGGGGGAGTGAGAGTGAGAGAGAGAGGGGAGGGAGAGAGAGAGGGGAGGGGGAGAGAGAGGGGGGGAGGGAGAAAGACAGGGGGAGGGAGAGAGAGGGGGAGGGAGAGAGAGGGAGAGGGTGAGAGAGAGGGGAGGGGGAGTGAGAGAGAGAGTGGAGGGGGAGTGAGAGTGAGAGAGAGAGGGAAGGGAGAGAGAGAGGGGAGGGGGAGAGAGAGAGGGGAGGGAGAGAGGGGGAGAGAGAGAGGGGAGGGAGAGAGAGAGGGGAGGGAGAGAGAGAGGGGAGGGGGAGTGAGAGAAAGAGGGGGGAGATAGAGAGGGAGAGAGAGAGAGGGGAGAGACAAAGGAGAGAGAGGGGGGAGAGAGAGAGAGAGAGAGAGAGAGAGAGAGAGAGAGGGGAGAAAGAGAGAGAGGGGGAGAGAGAGAGGGGAGAAAGAGAGAGAGGGGGAGAGAGAGGGGGGGGGGGAGAGAGAGAGAGAGGGGGGAGAGAGGGGAGAGAGAGAGAGAGGGGAGAGAGCGCAAAAGAGGGGGGAGAGAGAGAGAGCGCAAAAGAGCTGCATCTAAAAAACTTCTCAGAAGTGAATAATGTGCTGGCCATGTGCATTCCATGGCTTTCTAGAGGCATGATTGAGAGTTTTCATCTAAACCTATGTTTATGTGGAAATCATAAATACGAGATTGTCTATTAACCCCTTAACGACTGAGGACGTGCAGGGTACGTCCTCTAAAGGATGTCAGTTAACGACCAAGGATGTACCCTGCACATCCTCAGTCTGGAAAGCAGCTGGAAGCGATCCTGCTCGCTTCCAGCTGCTTTCCGGTTATTGCAGTGATGCCTCGACATCGAGGCATCCTGCAATAACACTTTCTGGCCATCCGATGCAGAGAGAGCCACTCTGTGGCCCTCTCTGCACCGGACATCGATGGCCGGTATCGTTGGTGGGTGGGAGCCGACTTGGGAGGCCATCGGTGAGATCTGGAAGATGGAGGGAGGCGGGGTCGGGGGCGGAGCCTTCGGGGGCGCGCACGTGCGCGCGCGTCCACGGGGGGTGGCGGGCGGGCGCGTGCATGGGGCGGGAGCGGGTGGGAACCGCTACACTACAGAAAAAAAGTTAAAAGTAAAATGTCAAATAAAATTAAATACACTTATTTTTTCAAAAGCATCTAAGGGATCTGGAAGGGGTGGGGGGTTGGTATTGGGGGGGGGGAAGCTACACTACAGAAAAGGGACATTTTTTAATAAAAAAAAGCATATTATTCACTAAAATGGGTACTGGCAGACAGCTGCCAGTACCCAAGATGGCGCACATTAAGTCAGAGGGGGAGGGTTAGAGAGCTGTTTGGTGGGGGATCAGTGAGGTTGGGGGCTAAGGGGGATCCTACACAGAAGCATATGTAAATATACAAAAAAAATGCACAAAAAAGCCCAAATTACAAGCTACCTAATTAACCCCTTCACTGCTAGCCATAATACACGTGTGATGCGCAGCGCCATTTAGCAGCATTCTAATTACCAAAAAGCAACGCCAAAGTCATATATGTCTGCTATTTCTGAACAAAGGGGATCCCAGAGAAGCATTTACAACCATTTGTGCCATAATTGCACAAGCTGTTTGTAAATGATTTCAGTGAGAAACCTAAAATTGTGAAAAATTTAACGTTTTTTTTAATTTGATCGCATTTGGCGGTGAAATGGTGGCATGAAATATACCAAAATGGGCCTAGATCAATACTTTGGGATGTCTTCTAAAAAAATATATATACATGTCAATGGATATTCAGGGATTCCTGAAAGATATCAGTGTCCCAATGTAACTAGCGCTAATTTTGAAAAAAAAATGGTTTGAAAATAGCAAAGTGCTACTTGTATTTATGGCCCTATAAGTTACAAAAAAAGCAAAGAACATGTTAACATTTGGTATTTCTAAACTCAGGACAAAATTTAGAAACTATTTAGCATGGGTGTTTTTTGGTGGTTGTAGATATGTAACAGATTTTGGGGTTCAAAGTTAGAAAAAGTGTGTTTTTTTCCATTTTTCCTCATATTTTATAATTTTTTTATAGTAAATGATAAGATATGATGAAAATAATGGTATTTTTAGAAAGTCCATTTAATGGCGAGAAAAACGGAATATAATATGTGTGGGTACAGTAAATGAGGAAGAGGAAAATTTCAGCTAAACACAAACACTGCAGAAATGTAAAAATAGCCTTGGTCCCAAATGGACAGAAAATGGAAAAGTGCTCTGGTTACTAAGGGGTTAAAAAATATTTTGTCTCATGCTTATGTCTATCTATTTATGTCTATCTAGCTGACAACATTTTCTTGTCTTTCTTTTTCTTTTAATTAGCTTATGCAAGAGTTATTCCCAAGGGCCGAGAAATACGTTGTGCTTGAGTACCTCATGGTTTTATGTGAAGTTTTATTTGCAAGAATTTACATTGGGATAATTTTATCAATAATTAATATTATTTTATTGCCTTGCAAGCCACCTGCCCTAACCTCAGATTGTTTAAAGACCTTGCCTTGCGAGCCACCTGCCTTGGCCTCAGATTGTTTGATAACTTTGCCTTGCCAGCTATTTGCCCTTTCCCTGACTCTTGCAACATGTCAGAGGCTGTGAGAGTCGACTCTCAATTGGACGTAGTTGCTCAACATAAGTCTCAGCTCAGCCAACTGATTCAGGGAGGCATTTCACATTTGCAAACCCGAGTTTCTTGACTACAGCCTATAGTTCAGTAGAGAGTATACCTGTAGCAAGTACTTCTGATACCTTTGCTGCTTCTGCCTCATTTACACTTGATCCGCAAGAACTTCTCTCTTAAACCACATAAAAAAGCAGCAGATAGATCCAGTGGTAATAGTAAGAATCAAATAGTAAGAATCAAAGGCACTTTAGCTGATAGCAGATCATTTGTTAATTGGTAAGATCAGATTCTGCTGAGTGTTTAAGGTGGAAACCAGATTTGAGGGGATCAAGTAATGGGTAAGTTGAGAGAAAATGAGTTAGGTGATTTTAGACTAATTGTTCCAATAATTTGGAGGCAAAGGGAAGTAAGGAGACCATCAGAGACCGGCCTTTTTTAGGACTGTTGTGATTAACAGATTCCAGTGGTGAGAGACTGGTTAAAGAGTTTTCAAAAGGGATATTAAACTCAAATGTAAAACCCAATAAAATGTGTAATTATTAAAAATAAAACAGGATTATATAATTCATTAATTGTATTACCTGCTTTTTCTTTTAAGTAACTCTAAACATTGTTCTTGTTCAATTCCTTCCAGGGAGGCTGCAGTGTGATGAAATTGACATGATCATGAAAATTTCTATTCAGTGATTGCTAAGATCAAAGCACATTTAAATCTGTCCCTACTTGGCCACTGAAAAGAAGATCAGGAATATGACACGTACCAGACTTTTCAGGGGGTATATATCATGACTGCTGTTGTTTTGTAAATCATTTTAAACTATGCTAACTAAATATTAGCATGAGAAGATTAAATTGTTCTTTTTACTCATATGTATAGTTATCAGGAATTGCTACGGTTAGCATTGGAAAATACTATTCAGTTTGATGATCTGAAGAATGCTCCTCACCACCATCTCCCTCTGTGTGACTATGGTGGGCATAGCATCAAAAGAAATGTGTAACAGGAGCACCAAGTATATGGATAAAAAATAAACTTTATTTAGAACATAAAGGGTATCTTGACCCTAGGGTAAGAACATACAATTATAGTTAAACAGATGACAAAAAAGGCTGACCGGTTTCGGCTGTTGCCTTACTCCTAGCCTGCTTAAAACTGTCTGTCAGTTCTCAGATTTAAAAACCATCATCTGAAATCCTATTGGTTCAAAAAACCCCACACCCCTCATTGTAACTCCCTTCAGCTGGGATTAATTGACCCTCCTTATCAACATAGCTGCACTAGTCTATTTACTCAATATTATTAAATTACAAAAAGACTGAGTTCCTAACCTCCTATTTATCATTGGTACTCAATATTTAATAAGTGCCAAACAATGAATAATGTTAAATGACAGTTTTTATTAATTGGGTCTATTCAGCAATTATATTGCATCCTTGTATAGAGAAACTGTCTCTAAGCTGAAACCGCTTGTATAAAGAGTCATATATAGACACTAGTACTGTGTGTTCTGATATTTAACCTTTTCTCATTTAACAGCTCTCAGGTTTATGGTATGCTTCTAAATCGTCTATATTATAGTTGAAAAAGTAATGTATATGCTAAGATTCAGTGTTTGTTCGTGATAGCTATTTACCATTAGAACCTGCTTCCTTAACCTCATTGGTTGGTAACCGTATATGTTAGCCAATCCGGTGCGGTCTACCATATCCCAATGCTTTGCAGGGAGTTATGTGTGTAGCTATTGGTCCCTACCTACTAAGTCCTGATTGGTCGAATATCGTATGTGTACACCAATCAAAAAATGTAGCCTGTCGCGTCACACCTCGCTGTCAGTCACCGCTCTCCTGTGCTATCACTGCTAAATGTCTATTCCTTGTGTACAATGGAACAATTCCATGCTGTGCTAGCGTGCTTTGCCTGTCAAACCCAAAAAAAGTAGCAACTCTGTTGTGTTTTCTCCCTTGTGTATCACATCCCGGTATAAACACATTAAACACATTAAACATTATTTTGAGGGGCTGGTGTATTGTACTCTAGCATTAAGCTCATCTCCAGAGGTATCCCAAATAAGTAGTACATTTTAAATTACTATTTAGGTATATATAGCCAAAGTGTATTCCGGTCTATTGTGCCTGGCATCAAAGGTTAATAAGCTACTTGCTAAACTAACAAATATCTCCTTTGTTATGGTGTACACTTAAGAACCCCAATTCTAGTACACCCATAAATACACATTATAAACCTTATAAAGTGCCTAGTGTGTTATGCTCTAACTATGTGTTTGTTAGTAATAAAATTCCTCAATAGGTCGTGAACCCTTGTTTCTTATTTTAGGTGTATTTAACTAGAGTTATTCTGGTTCATTACATTTAGCTTCCAAGTGAGCTGCTATTTACCAAGGACCTTTGGTGCTCATACACTAACTATGTATTTAACCTTAGTATTTCTGTCAGTCTATGAATGTGCTGCTTCCTACCAAGCACCTGGAGTCTATTGTGTTTATTAGTGTTTTGATATTGGGTGTTTACTCTCTATATATAAATACATAGGTAAATCGGGTTTACAAAGTAATCATATTGTTACCTAAATACCCCAAATATGTGGAGTGTTATTCCTAATGTACACTACCAAAAATTAATGAGGTCAAATTCAGAATTGAGGCCGTCTGGAATCCTTGTTTTTAAGTGAAAGATCCAGAAGGCCTCCCTTTCGCCTAGTTTACGGGTTCTGTCCCCCCCTTTCATCTGGACTGGTACCTTCTCTATGATGGTCCAGGAAAAGAATGAATTATCTTTATTGTGTGTAATTGAAAAATGTTTAATAAGTGGCGTTGTGAGTACCCCTTCTTTGATATCCGCTAGATGCTCTTTTATTCGTACCCTGGCTTCCCTTGTCGTGAGGCCTACATACTGGAGGGCATAGTGTGTGCATGAAATCAAGTACACTACAAAGGTCGACCTGCAGTTAAGACATAAATTCTTCTGGAAGTGTTCCCCCGTAACTAGAGAGCTGAAGGAGTCCCCTACAGTGACTTTCTCGCAAGCTTTGCAGGGTAAATAATTGCACCTATAGGTCCCATTTAATCTCAGCCAGGAGGACCCATCTGTCTGTTCCTTCCTCAACCTTGTAGGTGCAATTATATTGCCTATTGTTCTGTTTCTTTTGTTTGTACATCTGATGCCCTCAGACACTGTCTCTTTTAGAGCATCATCTACTGATAACAGATGGTAGTTATTTCTAATGATCTGACATATTTGTGTGTACTGCTGTGAATATTCTGTCGTGAATGTAATTTTCCTGTCCTCTGTCCCTTTTGTTCTCTTTATATACTTTGTGTTCTTCTGTCTTAAAAGATCAACTCTGTTAATTTTGGTAACAGCGTTTCTCTCTTTTGTAATTATTGACCCTGGATAGCCTCTTTCCATGAGCCTAACAGATAGTTCATCGGCCTGTTTCTCATATGTACTTTGATCAGTACAGTTTCTTTTTAGGCGAATGAACTGGCCTCTGGCTACACCCCTAAACACTCTCCTTGGGTGACAACTTGCAGCGTGCAGCAAAGAGTTCCCTGTAATTGGCTTCCGATATGTCTCTGTGGTAATCTTCTGACCTACTTCTCCCTTTAGTGAGATGTCCAAAAAATTAATTGAATGCTCTTGTATCTCGGACGTAAAGCTAATGCCTACATTGTTGTTGTTAAGTCCCTCTACAAACCTCTCTAGATCATTATGGGAGCCCTGCCAAATAAAAAGGAGATCGTCAATGAAGCGCCTATACCACACTATCTCCTGCCTGAACCGGTTCCTCTCTCCAAAGACGTGGGTGATCTCCCACCAACCCATGAAAAGGTTGGCGTAAGAAGGGGCAAATTTTGCCCCCATCGCTGTCCCACGCCTCTGGAGAAAGAACTCCCCCTCAAACAGGAAATAGTTGTGGGTAAGGAGAAATCTGGTTACTCTCAATAAGTATCCAATAAAATCCTGATCACTTGGATACTCTTTTGACAGAAAGAATTTTATGGCTTCCAGGCCCTTATCATGTGGTATGGTTGAATACAGGGATCTTACATCCACTGTCAACCACTTATAGTCGCTCTGCCATACCACACCAGAAAGTAAATTCAATACATGTTTGGTATCCGACAGGTGACTCCAAAAGGAGCTTACCAAGGGCTGCAGGATGCCATCCAACCACTCTGACAGGTGTTCCAGTAGGGAGCCTATTCCACTTACAATTGGTCTCCCTTGGACATTGTCAGTAGACTTGTGAATCTTGGGTAGGTGATTAAACACAGGAATGGCTGGGTTTTGTACCAGAAGATAATCCTTGGTTTCTTGGTTAATATAACCCATCTCTACCCCATCGTCTACAAGGGAGACCAACTGTCTCCGGAATTTGCATGTTGGATCAAAAGACAATATCTCATAATCCTGTTCCACTCTCAGCTGTCTAAAAGCTTCCTGAATGAAATCCTTTTTTATCAAGAACAACAATTGCTCCGCCCTTATCGGCTGACCTAATCACTAGGTCATTGTTATCTCTTAGACCATCCAGTGCCTTTTTTTGTTTTCGTGTGACATTGGACTTCTTGCCCCTTTGTGTAACATATTGGAGCTTAATTAGATCACTTTCTACCCGCTTCTGGAATTTCTCCAGAAGAGGACCCCTGCTTTGGATGGGATAGAACAAAGATTTGTTCTTTAGGAGTGGCGTTGCCACCCGCCTACTTTCTTCCATCTCTTCCTCTTCTTGGAGAGATTCCAGAGTCTTTACATCGCATAATTCTTGGAAATTCAAATCGTTATTAACATGATGTTCATGGTCAGATATGTCAAAAGAACTTGGACTCTCATTAAATTGACGTTGATCTTGTGTCTTAAAGAATTTTCTCAACGTTAGGTTCCGAATCATTTTGTTAACGTCCAAAAGAGTTCTAAACAGATTAAAATCTGCAGACGGAACAAATGTTAAACCTAAACTCAATACTTCAATTTCAGATTTATTTAGAACATAACTTGATAGGTTTAAAACGTTCAGTCCCTGTAGTTTCCCCTCCTTCGGCCCCTCCTTTGGGGGTATCGTCTCTGTTCTCTCGGTTGTTGTTGTTGTTGTTCTGCGGTTCCTCTTCCCCCCCCTTCTGATGCTTTTGGGGGTACCTGAAAAACCTGTTCCAACTGGGATTTTTCGGTTGCTCCCAGGAACCTTCCTGATCCCCCCGCCTGTGGGGGTTCCTCTCTATAGTGTGACGAGGTGGATGCGGTTTCAGAATCTCTGTTCTTCAGGATTGGGGGCAACCTGTTTGGTCCTTCCTTAGGTCTCACTGTGGTTTCGTGGGCCCCCAATTCCTCTCCCCCTGAGGACGAACCTTCGTCCCAGGATTCTCCTTCACTTTCCTGGAAGTTAACACGTCTACCTCTGTTGCTTCTGGATCTATTTCCTCCTCTCCATCTGTTGTAGTATGGGGCTGATCTGTTTTGCTCCTTCCTTAAGGCAAAACGATCTCTCCTATTCCAAACGTAGACTCTGTTCAAATTATAGTCCTGCAAGTCCCTTAAATACTTTGTGCGTTTAGTCTCCAGTAGTAATGTTTTTGCTTCCGCCAGCACTTTCTGTAGGGTGGCATCGAATTTTAGAAAGCTGGGTTCTTCACTTCTCTTGTTTAACTCATCCTGTAATTCCTTTATCTTTATAGCCAGTTCATCAATTGTTTTCAACTTAAATTCACAGATTAATTTCATCAGTTTAAGTGAACATTCTGTAAGGTGGTTATTCCATCGTTCAATAAAGGACTTGTCATCTGTCACAAAAAAAAAAAAATTGAATAATGGGCAGAGAGTAAGAATCCTGGAATACAAGACTCAACTTTTTACACCAGTACTGGACTCAGCATCCTGATCTGAAAGAACACCACAGCAAGGGATTGAAGAGTGGTGAGTCAAGCATTTTATTTAGTGTATATACGGATGTCTGGGAGTGGTCCCTTGTGAATGATATTAGTGTGGGGGTTGTTTTGGGGAACACCGCCACATTCTTTCCTTTACAAACAGTCTAGTTGTGCAGTGGCCTTACAAGGAATTGGTTTCAGGACTATTTATACATCTCTTTATACAGTGCATACACCTTAACCACTTCCCCTATTGGATTATGGTGGGCATAGCCTTTATAGACTAGAGGGAAAATGACTGTTGATTTGTGGTCCCTCTTTGATCCTAGGTGTCACTTGGACATTTACACCTAGATTACGAGTTTTGCGTTATTGGCTGTGCGGTGCTAACAAGCAGTTTATTCTCACAGCTCACTTACAGACAGCGCTGGTATTACAGGATTTTACATTATAATTATAAACCCCTAATCTGTCGCTCTGGACACCGCCGCCACCTACATTATACTTATGAACCCCTAATCTGCTGCCCCCAACATCGCCGACACCTACATTATATTTATTAACCCCTAATCTGCTGCCCCCAATGTCACCGCAACCTACCTACACTTTTTAACCCCTAATCTGCCGCCCCAACGTCGCCGCCACTATACTAAAGTTATTAACCCCTAAACCGCCGCACTCCCGCCTCACAAACATTAGTTAAATATTATTAACCCCTAATATGCCAGCCCTAACATTGCCGACACCTACCTACATTTATTAACCACTAATCTGCCACCCCCAACGTCGCCACTATATTAAAGTTATTAACCCCTAAACCTAAGTCTAACCTTAAACCTAACACCCCCTAACTTAAATATAATTAAAAGAAATTGAAATAAAAATTACTATCATTAACTAAATTATTCCTATTTAAAACTAAATACTTACCTATAAAATAAACCCTAAGTTAGCTACAATATAACTAATAGTGACATTGTAGCTAGCTTAGGGTTTATTTTTATTTTACAGGCAAGTTTGTATTTATTTTAACTAGGTACAATTGCTATTAAACAGTTATTAACTATGTAATAACTACCTAGCTAAAATAAATACAAAAGTACCTGTAAAATAAAACCTAACCTAAGTTACAATTACACCTAACACTACACTATAATTAAATTATTTCCATAAATTAAATACAATTAAATTATCTAAAGTACAAACAAACAAACACTAAATTACAGAAAGTAATAAACAAATTACAAGATTTTTAAACTAATTACACCTAATCTAATCCCCCATACAAAATAAAAAAGCCCCACCAAAATAAAAAAAGCCCTACCCTACACTAAATTACAAATAGCCCTTAAAAGGGCCTTTTGCGGGGCATTGCCCCAAAGTAATCAGCTCTTTTACCTGTAAAAAAAATTACAAATCCCCCCCAACATTAAAACCCACCACCCACACAACCAACCCTACTCTAAAACCCACCCAATACCCCCTTAAAAAAACCTAACACTAACCCCTTGAAGATCACCTTACCAGGAGAAGTATTCATCCAACCGGGATGAAGTCCTCAACGAAGCCGGGAGAAGTCTTCATCCAAGCCGGGCGAAGTGGTCCTCCAGATGGGCAGAAGTCTTCATCCAGATGGCATCTTCTATCTTCATCCATCCGACGCGGAGCATCCTCTTCATCCGACGGCTCTCCTTGAATAAAGGTTCCTTTAAATGACGTCATCCAAGATGGCATCCCTTCAATTCCGATAGGATTATTTCTACCTAGAATTCTATCAGGAATTGGAATTGAAGGAACACGATCTTGGATGATGTCATTTAAAGGAACCTTCATTCCAGAAGAGCCGTCGGATGAAGAGGATGCTCCACGTCAGATGTCTTGAAGATGGACCCGCTCCGCGCCGGATGGATGAAGATAGAGGATGCTGTCTGGATGAAGACTTCTGCCTGTCTGGAGGACCACTTCGCCCGGCTTGGATGAAGACTTTTCCCGGTTTGGAGTGACTTCGGCCCGGTTGGATGAAGACTTCTCCCGGTAAGGTGATCTTCAAGGGGTTAGTGTTAGTTTTTTTAAGGGGGTATTGGGTGGGTTTTAGAGTAGGGTTGGTTGTGTGGGTGGTGGGTTTTAATGTTGGGGCAGATATGTAATTTTTTTTTACATGTAAAAGAGCTGATTACTTTGGGGCAATGCCCCGCAAAAGGCCCATTTAGGGACTATTTGTAATTTAGTGTAGGGTAGGGCTTTTTTTATTTTGGGTGGGCTTTTTTATTTTGTTAGGGGGATTAGATTAGGTGTAATTGGTTTAAAAATCGTGTAATTTGTTTATTATTTTCGGTAATTTAGTGGGGGGGGGGTTGTACTTTAGCTAATTTTATTTATTTGTATTTAATTTAGGTAAGTCATTTAATTATAGTGTAGTGTTAGTGTAACTTAGGTTAGGTTTTATTTTACAGGTACTTTTGTATTTATTTTAGCTAGGCAGTTATTAAATAGTTAATAACTATTTAATAACTATTATACCTAGTTAAAATAAATACAAACTTGCCTGCAAAATAAAAATAAACCCTAAGATAGCTACATTGTAAGCTTAGGGTTTATTTTATAGGTAAGTATTTAGTTTTAAATAGGAATAATTTAGTTAATTATAGTAATTTTTATTTAGATTTATTTAAATTATATTTAAGTTAGGGGGGGTTAGGGTTAGACTTAGATTTAGGGGTTAATAACTTTAGTATAGTGGCAGCGACGTTGGGGGCGGCAGATTAGGGGTTAATAAATGTAGGTAGGTGTCAGTAATGTTAGGGACGGCAGATTAGGGGTTAATAATATTTAACTAATGTTTGCGAGGCGGGAGTGCAGCGGTTTAGGGGTTAATATATTTATTTTAGTGGCGGCGATGTCTGGTTCAGCAGATTAGGGGTTAAATTTTTTTTTAAGTGTTTGCGGGATGCGGGAGGGCCTCAGTTTAGGGGTTAATAGGTAGTTTATGGGTGTTTGTGTACTTTTTAGCACTTTAGTTAAGAGTTTTATGCTACGGCGTTGTAGTGTAAAACTCTTAAAGGGACATTAAGCACTTTGAGATGGTAATATAAAATGATAAATTGTATATAATAAAACAACTCTGCAATATACTTTCATTAGTTATTTTGTCCTCTTTGCCTGTAATTCCATTCTGAAATTGTGAGCTTTTCAGTTCCTGTTAGAAATGGAAGTGCAGAACACTGTTAAATCCAGCACAACCATTGGCTGCACACTCTAGGGACCTATTTATAACTGACCCTAATTGGCCACAGCAGAGAAGGTAACACAAGTTACAACATGGCAGCTCCCAGTGTTTTATAGACACTAAAACTTTACACTTATTTTTTCACTTTTTAAACAACTAATGAAACTTTAAAAAAATACATCTACATGTTAGTCATGGACTAATCTTTTCTTTGAATGCATCATTCTATCTAGCATGTATTTAGTGTTTAATGTCCCTTTAACTACTGACTTTAAAATGCGGTACCAGTCTTGACAGGAGAGGGTCTACCTCTCACTTTTTGGCAGATTCGTAATACTGGTGCTATGCAAGTCCCATTGAAAAAAGATGATACACAATTTACGTAAATGGATTTGCGGTATTTCCAAGTCTGGCCAAAAAAGTGAGCGGTGAGCCTGTACCTTCAAGACTCATAATACCAGTGGGCGTTAAAAAGCAGCGTTAGGACCTCTTAACACTGCTTTTTTAACCTAACGCACAACTCGTAATCTAGCCGTTATTTAGTATAACGACAAATGGATTAAGCGACAAATCATCTAAAAAGGACAGTTTACTCCAAAAATGTATTGTTTAAAAAGATAGACAATTCCTTTATTACCCATTCCCAAGTTTTGCATGTGATAAGATGCTGTCTGTAGTGGCATAGAAACAGACAGAAATTGTGAGGTTTAAATCTTAAAAATTATATTAATATAACAATGTTGGTTGTGCAAAGCTGAGAAATGGATAGTTAAAGGTGTTATCTATATTATTACAATAACAATTTTGGTGTAGACTGTCCCTTTAACTGGGGTCTCACTTGAGCATATAGCTGACATAATGAAGTTTAAACAGCAAGCATCTGCCCTTAGTTGACAGTGAGGCATATAACTAGCATGGGAGGCACAGGATCTATGGCTCTTTATAGGATTTGAATTGTACATAAGGACAAAACAATTGAGTTCAGAGACCAGTAATTTAAGTGCTCACATGGACATATTTCTGACATGAAGAGGGCTGTGAGACCAGGTATTTTAGGTCTCTTAAACATAGAAGATAGAGGGGACATGACTGCAATCTAATTTGTAAGTTGGACATGTAATCAGCTGATATTGTAGTGCAGCAGAGTTCAAGAACCTGATTTGACACATCACTTGATATTTGGCTTATTAAGCCTTGTATCTTGGGCGCAGGTACAGTTAACAGGATATAAACATCATATTATGCTACATATATGTGTGTGTGTATTTATATGTATGCATGTATGTATATGTATATATATATATATATATATATATATATATATATATATATGTGTGTGTGTGTGTGTGTGTGTGTAACTCTTACAATGATTTACTTTGCAATGATTTACTTTTACCATAGTAATTTGCTTTTGTACTTTAAGGAGTGTGGGAAAAGCACAATTTTAATACGAAGTTAGTTACTTTACAGCAAAAGCAAGCAAACAGATAATGAATGTTTATTGCATTTTTTACTAGGCACATTTAAGCATTTTATATTATCATCTCAAAGTGTTTCTTTCCCTTAAGTCTAGAGTTGTTGAAAAAAGTGAAACATTTTCCAAAGCCTTTTAAAACAATAACATTTTTTGATTATGAGAATTATAATGTGGATACATTTAAAAAAACTGTTACTTGGATACTTTATTTACAATTTACATTCACTGACATATTGATTCCCCTTAAATGGATGTGTCTGAAGTGTCTCTAATGGGATTTTAAAATGATTAACAATCTGAGCACTTAGCATCTTCGTTCTCATTTCATAAGAGAGATATTTCCTTTCCCACATTTCTAACATCCTTAATTATTTTGCATGTTTCTATCCCTTTTCTATGAAGAATATTATAAGTAAAAATAAATGTAATTTTTAATTCATGAATAAATATATTCTGTAGTCTAATACTGAGTTAGACTAAACCTAGATATATCTTGTGAGTGTAGGTCACATGACTTGTTGGATAATAAAAAGGCTACACAATTGGTTGATTGGATGAGTTGTGCTAAGATATTTCCACTTTTACTGAACACAGAAGAAAATGTGTTTTACAAAGATAAATCACTTTCAAATATACAATTAAAAAGTACAGATAACTTTTTCTATCTAAACTTGTATTATGTTTCCTTAAGTTAATTAAACAGACTTTAAATAATTTGTAAATCAGATGACAGTAATATAAAGTCTATAAATAAATTGTTTTGATTGAGTTTAAAGTATTTTATTTGTACAAAAAGCAGAGACAAAACATTTGTCTTTTTCACAGTATTAGCTGAGAACTATTTGTAGAAATGGCATTTATCATTTATCAGTGTCTGAGAAAGTATTAAACAAATGAGGGACAGTTATTTGTTCTCCTCAAGCAAAACTTGTACCTTACATTCATAAGTTATAGGGAAAATCACTTGGTATTTTCCTTTGGCAACTGTTCATAATTTGATGGAAAATTGATTAATCACACATTTAACTCAATGTAAGATCATCTGCACTATAATAAATTATGGCCATTAATCAATAACTACAAAGTAATTCTAGGAGTCTGGAGACATGCTGGTTTCTAATAGAAAACTTGCGCTCACGCCTTTCTGCCAGTGACCACTTCATCTGAGGTATTTTGCACCTGCCTCAATCCAATTAGATGACATAATTAATGAACCTCAATTCACTTGATAATTTGTTATATAAAAGGATAAGATGTTGTGGTATATTCATTATATTATAATCCACAACAGTACAAAAAAAATGGTCTGTAAAATGTAATTATTTTTATTATTACCATAAGCTCCTATAATATGTACAATAATATATTTAATTTAGATATTAAAATATTTCCAGTTATTTGTTTATAGATTTTTTATTATCAATGTCAGTGTGAGAGAAATGTTACAAGTTTTCCCTATGTCATAATGTATTATATATGTTAAATATATATATATATATATATATATATATATATATATATAAATTATAGAATGTAATCAGATAGAGTCAGGTATGATAAAAGACTAGTGCTAACCCTATTACTAAGAGATTCAGCAAGCAGAGTTTGTATAGGGACTGGAAATCATTTTAGCTGAGGATTAAAGGACTGAAGGACCCTTCTTAGCTCTACCTGGAAAATACTTTGCCCATTTAATGCCTTCTAAGCTGTCATTGTGCTTGAACTTCAGTCCTGGTGATTAATGAAAAGCTGCAGGGCACAGCTAGGAGCTAAAGTCTCAATTATGAAAAGCAGTAACTAGTTTAATGTGCTGATGCTTTTATATTTAAACTGACAGCTATGAAAAATGGCAATATTTTCGATCATGCCTGAATAATTAATCATTCATTTATTGACATGTCCAAGATACTTTAACTCAAACAATTCTTTTTTTGTGACATTTTAACTTGGGTATTTAAAATAAAATGTTAATCAGATGTATGTTCTTGCTTCAGCGAAGTTCATCAAAGATTTGCTTTTCACATTAGTATATGCTTATTTGGCTAAATAGATGTTGTCAATCATTATTAAAAATGCTATCAACAACTCCACCTTGAATAAAAATGTGACTATACACATCAGACGTCCTTAAAAATGTTTGCACAACCATAGTTTACTTTTTCCAGTTTCCATTTTAAGCCTGCTTCCTCAAATGCTTCCAGATTACAATTACAAATTTGTCATTAAAAAAGTAAAAAAAAAATAAAAAAAAATTAATGTGGTTAAGTTCAGTAGTTTTTAAGTAAATGGATATTAATGGAAATGGTTAGGAATGCAGCAAAACCATGCTAAGTATGTACATGACCTACCTGTATAGGCTGTGTAGGTCATATTAAATTGTATCAACAAACATAGTCCATGACATCTGTTTAAGGTTTAAAAACAATTAACTTTATTCTGAAACATTCTTCAACAAGGCACACAAGTTAGCAAATGAATGAAATGATGTGTTATGTCTTTTCATGGCTGTAAACATAAATTATAACCTTCACTAAAAATGAAGAAAAAATAAATGTTATTACAAAACCGTTGTGATCCGCCATCAAGGTAAAGTAGAGGCAGTTAATAGATAAGGAGCTTATTACTTTTTAAAAAGACACCTGTGTGTTCCTTTAAACATTGCAATGTGTTTTCAGTCTGGTACGTAGATTATGAAAAAGTGGCACCCTGTAAAAAGTGAATAGGCATTTTTATTTCTATCATCTATTGTCTGTAAATAATACAATTTACCATTCACACCACAACCCTTTACAAAACCATTATTTGTTAAATGTCCAAAAAAGTGAAACACTGCAGGTTTTTATTTTTGTTTTTGGAGTGGTTTTATAATTTTTGGGAAACTTTAAACATGTTTTAATTATGTATGTGTTTGTTTTACTGTGTTTTTAATAAATATTACAATTAGAGAAATATTGTGCTGTCTTCCATTTGTCTGATTATTCCTGTTCATGTTAAATCAAAATAAAAAGGAGAGGGGATATAATTTTAAAGGAGCATACTAATGCTAGTTCTTTGTCCACATCAATATTGAGACCTGATGTATATCTCCTCTGGTCTCTTCATATGTATAAATATAGAATTGTTGTTCACAAAAATACATAATAATACATAAATAAAATTGCTATTCTCCTGCGCAACTATTGCCTCACAATAAACAACATGAATTGTTTTATATCTGCTTTCCTATGCAGGAATCTCTAAAGTTTGAATTAACTCATCCATCATCTGCTACTTTAGAGGATAGGATCTCTGGTCAAGGACACCAAAGGTGGATATCAGTGAGAATACCTTGACAAACAAGAAGTCAGAGGATACTGCAAAACACCACATCAAATGGGCTAAAATCTATCTCTCCCACCTTTACTGGATAGTTGATTTATTTTGCTGTCTCTTGTTTACATAACTTTTGGTGTTAAGTAGTTGTTTCAAATGACAAAATGAAAGTAGACAATTTAATATACTCCAGCAGGGGAAATGGATCAACTGGAACACATTAAAGAGGAGAACATTTTAAATGCAAAGACATTTTAAAAACTGAATATAAAGAAAAATTATTTTAAAAAAAAACACATATATTGCTTACATACAGATGATTTTACTAACATGCACTACATTTTATTCTAGATATAGATGTACAGTTTTAAGAATATAATATCATATAAAAAAGATAGAAAGAGAGGCGCCAGACCCATAAAGCAGTATCGTTTGGATGTGAGGATAAATAACAAGCTAAAATCCCCCTTTCTGAGTGAATACTCACAATTGTGGTGGCACTTTATGCGTGCCCTTCACGGCGTGTCGGGACCGTTGTGAGTCGCCCGACAGACACCCCCAGGCAGATGACGTCACTGTCAATGCTCCAATGCGCTGTCGGCAGTATCGGTCTATGAGATCTCCTTGGGCTCAGCTGGTACTGGCAGCATTCAGTATCACCATGGGAGTGTGCAAATGGTAACCTTATTAGTGATCAGCAGACAGGTATTCAGAGACACAGGAGCACGTAGGTGAAAGTAAAATCTTGGTTTATTGGAATAAAAACAAACAGCAACGCGTTTCTCGTCTACAATGCCGTTTCATCAGGCTGTATCATATCATACCATTACTCTCCTTAAATACCTTACGTGCACCTGTCTGAGGGCGGTCTTACAGCTACTACCTGTCTTCCTCTCTAAATATTAACTCTTACCTGTCTGACCATCGCTCACTTAATATTATGCCCTATGAATCCAAAGCTTGGAGATAGATATATTTTTCCATATATGCAAATAAGATATAATAAAAATACAGAATATTAAAAATTAAATCTACTGATGCAATAGGTTATGCTATAGATAACTTGGACATTTCTCAAAATAATTCACATAAATACAGGCTAACTTGGTATTTTGCCATATGTATCCAAAGCTTTGTAATGAAAATATTTATCTTATAGATACAAATAAAATATAATAATAAAAATCTTAAATACTAAAATTAAAATTGCCAATATAATAGGTTATGCACTAGATGACTTGACATTTCTCAAAATAATTAACATATTGTAAGCTCAATAACATACAGGAAATTTGAGGAAGGATAATCCATACAATTAGTTAATTAAATAGCTTCATATAACACTGTACATTCTCCGCGTTCAGATATAGCTTTTTGCTTACATATGATGACGGTGTGAATAACAAGCGACTCCCACATAGATACATGTATGAAAAATGTATACACAGACATAATGCCTTAAGAATTATCTGACTCATCTCTGCAAGTTACATCCATGCTAATGTGCATATCTATACATATACACATGTGAGACGTGCTTATCAACCCTAACCCATCAATTTATTTTTCCTTATAGATGTGTGAATACATAGATAGTTTACAAATTTAGTCATCTGTATGACACTAATATTGATCCGTAGATTGTAAATATTTTCAATATTTTAACTATATGAATAAATTTGATATGTAATATATAAAGGGTTTGGGCACTTTATAAATAAATTATATGTAACTAGGTGTAACTAAAATCAGATTAAATTATTCTCACTAGTCATATAGAAAATAAGATGGGCCAAAGTATCTGAATATGTTCATTCGATGATATAACATACTAGTGATGTTTACCAGATGATCCATATTCCAACCAATATCATATGATGGAATCTAATTTCTCCGTGTGCAACTAAATTTCTCTGATAAGCATATGGGGGGAGAGAGAGAGAGACCCACTGGACACCCAATTGGCCTTAAAATGCTGCCAAATCTATATTTAGATTTAAACCATTGGGATGAAGGCTTTTCAATGTGTGTATCCAGTAGGTCTCCCTCTGTCTAAGTCTCACCAGTCTATTGTACAGATGTGATGTGGGAATATGTTCAATGGGACATATGCTAAAACGTCCAGTTCGACCATTGTGTTTGAGATTGCAGTGTCTGGGTACACTATGTTTCTTATAGTCATTTTCCATATTCCTTTTGTGTTCAGACCACCTCACGCTCAATCTTCTACAAGTTCTCCCTACGTACTGTACCCCACAAATACAGGATAGTAAGTAAATAACGTATTTAGATGCACAAGTTATGCGACCTATTATTGAAAACTGTTTACCTGTGATGTTTGATTTGAAAGTTGTTTGTTTGTGTTTCATCCCAAACAAATTTCAAATCAAACATCACAGGTAAACAGTTTTCAATAATAGGTCACATAACTTGTGCATCTAAATACGTTATTTACTTACTATCCTGTATTTGTGGGGTACAGTACGTAGGGAGAACTTGTAGAAGATTGAGCGTGAGGTGGTCTGAACACAAAAGGAATATGGAAAATGACTATAAGAAACATAGTGTACCCAGACACTGCAATCTCAAACACAATGGTCGAACTGGATGTTTTAGCATATGTCCCATTGAACATATTCCCACATCACATCTGTACAATAGACTGGTGAGACTTAGACAGAGGGAGATCTACTGGATACACACATTGAAAAGCCTTCATCCCAATGGTTTAAATCTAAATATAGATTTGGCAGCGTTTTAAGGCCAATTGGGTGTCCAGTGGGTCTCTCTCTCTCTCCCCCCATATGCTTATCAGAGAAATTTAGTTGCACACGGAGAAATTAGATTCCATCATATGATATTGGTTGGAATATGGGTCATCTGGTAAACATCACTAGTATGTTATATCATCGAATGAACATATTCAGATACTTTGGCCCATCTTATTTTCTATATGACTAGTGAGCATAATTTAATCTGATTTTAGTTACACCTAGTTACATATAATTTATTTATAAAGTGCCCAAACCCTTTATATATTACATATCAAATTTATTCATATAGTTAAAATATTGAAAATATTTACAATCTACGGATCAATATTAGTGTCATACAGATGACTAAATTTGTAAACTATCTATGTATTCACACATCTATAAGGAAAAATAAATTGATGGGTTAGGGTTGATAAGCACGTCTCACATGTGTATATGTATAGATATGCACATTAGCATGGATGTAACTTGCAGAGATGAGTCAGATAATTCTTAAGGCATTATGTCTGTGTATACATTTTTCATACATGTATCTATGTGGGAGTCGCTTGTTATTCACGCTGTCATCATATGTAAGCAAAAAGCTATATCTGAACGCAGAGAATGTACAGTGTTATATGAAGCTATTTAATTAACTAATTGTATGGATTATCCTTCCTCAAATTTCCTGTATGTTATTGAGCTTACAATATGTTAATTATTTTGAGAAACGTCAAGTCATCTAGTGCATAACCTATTATATTGGCAATTTTAATTTTAGTATTTTAGATTTTTATTATTATATTTTATTTGTATCTATATGATAAATATTTTCATTACAAAGCTTTGGATACATATGGTAAAATACCAAGTTAGCCTGTATTTATGTGAATTATTTTGAGAAATGTCCAAGTTATCTATAGCATAACCTATTGCATCAGTAGATTTAATTTGTAATATTCTGTATTTTTATTATATCTTATTTGCATATATGGAAAAATATATCTATCTCCAAGCTTTGGATTCATAGGGCATAATATTAAGTGAGCGATGGTCAGACAGGTAAGAGTTAATATTTAGAGAGGAAGACAGGTAGTAGCTGTAAGACCGCCCTCAGACAGATGCACGTAAGGTATTTAAGGAGAGTAATGGTATGATATGATACAGCCTGATGAAACGGCATTGTAGCCGAGAAACGCGTTGCTGTTTGTTTTTATTCCAATAAACCAAGATTTTACTTTCACCTACGTGCTCCTGTGTCTCTGAATACCTGTCTGCTGATCGCTAATAAGGTTACCATTTGCACACTCCCATGGTGATACTGAATGCTGCCAGTACCAGCTGAGCCCAAGGAGATCTCATAGACCGATACTGTCGACAGCGCATTGGAGCATTGACAGTGACGTCATCTGCCTGGGGGTGTCTGTCGGGCAACTCACAATGGTCCCGACACGCCGTGAAGGGCACGCATAAAGTGCCGCCACAATTGTGAGTATTCACTCAGAAAGGGGGATTTTAGCTTGTTATTTATCCTCACATCCAAACGATACTGTTTTATGGGTCTGGCGCCTCTCTTTCTATCTTTTTTGTACATCTAGGATTCCTCTGGGAGTTCGTTTGGAGAGTGCAGCCTTTGCATCAAGCCCACCGGAACGGAACCAATACCTAGCAGCGCACCTCTTGAGGATAGCTGGATTATCCTTACTTAATATCATATAATATCAATAAATTAAGCCTGCTCAACAATACACGGTCATTTTATATTTAAGTCACAAGTTACACATATGGTACAATTTTATTTTAGAACTTTGAGACACCTTCAGCAGTGATCGTATAGATAACTATTAAACTATATAATGTTTAAAAGTATAGGCGTCTGATGAATCTTGAACTCATAAATCTGCTGAAAAGGCAATGAACTATTTTAGTATTTAGTGCATATTCAGCTAGATTACAAGATATGCGTGCTATAGGGAAATTAGCAAACACAACAAAAGTTGTGTTATTTAACCACCTATAGCGCAGCCAATACAAGTTTTCAAACAGCCAGCTTGTGCATGCAAAATGGTGCTTTTAAGCTCCATACTGCACAAAATACAAACGCTGGGGAGAGCGGGTCATAAAAAAGCATAACACCTACGTAATGCAGCTCCATTGCTATCTATGGCTAAAATAAATGTTATGTTTAACCCTAACATCCTAACATAAACCCGAGTCTAAACACCCCTAATCTGCCGCCCCAGCATCCCCCCACCTACCTACAGTTTTTAACCCCTAATCTGCCGCTCCCGATATCGCCACCACTGACCTAGAGTTAATAACCCCTAATCTGCCCCTCCCAATATCGCTGACACTATATTAAAGGTATTAACCCCTATTCCGCCGCATCCCAACATCGCCGCCACTATATTAAAGTTATTAAGCCCTATTCCTCCGCTCCCTAACATCGCCGCCACTAAATAAAGGTATTAATCCCTAAACATCTGGCCTCCGACATCATTACCACTAAATAGACCTATTAACCCCTAAACCGCCAGCCCCCCACATCGCAACAACCAAAACTATATTAATCCCTAAACCTAACCCTCACGTAACCCTAACCCCCCCTAACTTTAACATAATTAAAATAGAGTTAAAGTAAAGTTACAATTATTAACTAAATAATTCCTATTTAAAACTAAATACATACTTACCTGTGAAAATAAAACCTAAGCTAGCTACAATATAACTAATAGTTATATTTAGCTAGCTTAGGTTTTATTTTTATTTCACAGGTACGTTTTTATTTATTTTAACTAGGTAGACTACAAGGAGTACAGAATTATTAGGCAAATTAGTATTTTGACTACATCATCCTCTTTATGCATGTTGTCTTACTCCAAGCTGTATAGGCTCGAAAGCCTACTACCAATTAAGCATATTAGGTGATGTGCATCTCTGTAATGAGAAGGGGTGTGGTCTAATGACATCAACACCCTATATCAGGTGTGCATAATTATTAGGCAACTTCATTTCCTTTGGCAAAATGGGTCAAAAGAAGGACTTGACAGGCTCAGAAAAGTAAAAAATAGTGAGATATCTTGCAGAGGGATGCAGCACTCTTAAAATTGCAAAGCTTCTGAAGCGTGATCATCGAACAATCAAGCGTTTCATTCAAAATAGTCAACAGGGTCGCAAGAAGTGTGTGGAAAAACCAAGGCGCAAAATAACTGCCCATGAACTGAGAAAAGTAAAGCGTGCAGCTGCCAAGATGCCACTTGCCACCAGTTTGGCCATATTTCAGAGCTGCAACATCACTGGAGTGCCCAAAAGCACAAGGTGTGCAATACTCAGAGACATGGCCAAGGTAAGAAAGGCTGAAAGACGACCACAACTGAACAAGACACACAAGCTGAAATGTCAAGACTGGGCCAAGAAATATCTCAAGACTGATTTTTCTAAGGTTTTATGGACTGATGAAATGAGAGTGAGTCTTGATGGGCCAGATGGATGGGCCTGTGGCTGTATTGGTAAAGGGCAGAGAGCTCCAGTCCGACTCAGATGCCAGCAAGGTGGAGGTGGAGTACTGGTTTGGGCTGGTATCATCAAAGATGAGCTTGTGGGGCCTTTTCGGGTTGAGGATGGAGTCAAGCTCAACTCCCAGTCCTACTGCCAGTTTCTGGAAGACACCTTCTTCAAGCAGTGGTACAGGAAGAAGTCTGCATCCTTCAAGAAAAACATGATTTTCATGCAGGACAATGCTCCATCACACGCGTCCAAGTACTCCACAGCGTGGCTGGCAAGAAAGGGTATAAAAGAAGAAAATCTAATGACATGGCCTCCTTGTTCACCTGATCTGAACCCCATTGAGAACCTGTGGTCCATCATCAAATGTGAGATTTACAAGGAGGGAAAACAGTACACCTCTCTGAACAGTGTCTGGGAGGCTGTGGTTGCTGCTGCACGCAATGTTGATGGTGAACAGATCAAAACACTGACAGAATCCATGGATGGCAGGCTTTTGAGTGTCCTTGCAAAGAAAGGTGGCTATATTAGTCACTGATTTGGTTTTGTTTTGTTTTTGAATGTCAGAAATGTATATTTGTGAATGTTGAGATGTTATATAGGTTTCACTGGTAAAAATAAATAATTGAAATGGGTATATATTTGTTTTTTGTTAAGTTGCCTAATAATTATGCACAGTAATAGTCACCTGCACACACAGATATCCCCCTAAAATAGCTATAACTAAAAACAAACTAAAAACTACTTCCAAAACTATTCAGCTTTGATATTAATGAGTTTTTGGGTTCATTGAGAACATGGTTGTTGTTCAATAATAAAATTAATCCTCAAAAATACAATTTGCCTAATAATTCTGCACTCCCTGTAGTTAGTAAATAGTTATCAACTATTTACTAACTACCTAGTTAAAATAAATACAAACTTACCTGTGAAATAAAACCTAAGCTGCCTTATACTAAAACCTACCATTACAAAAAATAATAAACAAAATTAGACAAAACAATAAAAATTATTTCTATTCTAATACCCTTTAAAACAAAAAACAAACAAAAAAAACAACAACCCTAATCTACAATAAACTACCATGGGTCCTTAAAAGGGCCTTTTGGGGGCCCATAAAATGGCCTTTTGTAGGGCATTGCCCTAAAGTTAACAGCTCTTTTGCTACAAAACAAAAACCCCCTAACAGTATACAACCCCCCACCCCCAAACCTACAAAATAAAAATAAAGTAAAACCTAATCTACCCATTGCCCTGAAAAGAGCATTTGTATGGGCATTGCCCTTAAAAGGGCATCATCATCCAATAGAATGAGAGCTGCTTAAATCCTATTGGCTGATTTGAACAGCCAATAGGATTTTAGCAGTTCTAATTCCTATTGGCTGATTCAAATTTTTCAGCCAATTGGAATGCAAGGGACGCCATCTTGAATTGCGTACCTTGCATTGAAGATTCTGTGTACGGCAGCGACTGTATTAACAGGATGTTCCAAGCCATATGTCTTCAGGATGGACCTACTCTGCGCCGCCGGGATCAAGATACAAGATGCTACCTAGATGAAGACTTTTCGCTGCCTGGATGAGGACTTTGCTGCCTGAATGAAGATAGAAAAGACCATCTGGATGAAGACTTCTTGCCACCTGGATGAAGATCATTCAAGGGGGACTTCAAAAACTGTAAATGGATTGTCGGAGGTTAGTGTTAGTTTTTTTTAAGGGTTTTATGGGTTGGTTTGTTTTTTAGATTAAGGTTTGGGTTATTCCTAAACAAGCTAAAATTTTTGTTACAGTTAGGTTTGTAATTAGATAGTTTGCAATTTTTAGAGTAGTGTTAGGATTTTTTTAATGTGTAGATTAGTTTTATTTAATTGGTAGTTAGTTTAGTTAGTTTGGTAGTTTTAGTTTAATAGTTATATTAGTTATATAGTTATATATATATTATATTTAATTGCTAGTTTAAACTTAGTTTTTTTAATTTGACAGGTATGTTTTAATTTAATTTAAGATAGGGAAATTGTAATTTTAATATAAAGTTAGGGGGGCATTAGGTTTAGAGGTTACTAGTTAAATTTAGTTTATTGCAATGTGGGGGCTTTTGGTTTAGGGGTTAATAGTTTACTTTAGCATATTTCGTTGTGGGGGCTTGTGGTTTAGGGGTAATAGGTTTATTATAGTGGCGGCGGTGTAGGGCTTAATAACTTTAGTACAGTGGGGGCGATATGGGCGGATGACAGATTAGGGGTTAATAATATTTAAATAGTGTTTGCAATGTGGGAGGGCTGCGGTTTAGGGGCTAATAACTTTAATATAGTGTTGACAATGTCGGGGACCGGCGGAATAGGGGTTAATAATTTTTAGTGTCAGTGATGTTGGGAGCGGCAGATTAGGGGTTAATAGCTTTAATATAATATTTGCGATGCGGGAGGGCCTCGGGTTAGGGGTTAATAGATAGTTTATGGGTGTTTAGTGCACTTTGTAACACTTTAGTTATGAGTTTTATGTTACAGTTTGTAGCATAAAACTCATAACTACTGCTCTCAGATGGCGGTACGGATCTTGTCGATATAGGCTGCAACGGTAGCTTTTTAGCCTGACAGGAAAAAAAAGTCCCATGAAAAAGCATCATTTTTTTGTGTGCGGGACTGACATTGCGGTACAGCTATACTGACAAGACTTGCAATGTCTGCGGTGCTGTTTTATCGCTGAAATGGCCATTTTGTTAGCGTTAAAACACGAATGCACAACTCGTAATCTAAGTGATAGACAATACATTTTTAGCTGCATTGTAGTCTTAAAGCCTACACTTTTGCTGAATTAATATGCATGAAAAATGAATATATTTTATTCCATTCTAAAATGTACACATGACATAAAGTTTTAGGCAGACCACTCGAGAAGAATAGTTTCTAAGTTACTTTTATTGTAATTTGACCAGCTCTTATCTTGGTTAGCTAATCTTTCAAATGAAAACAATTGTACAATTTTTTTTTGTATTTGTATATATGAAATGCATGTTCTTAGATTGTCCATTATTTTAATATTTGTACTTTATTTATAAATAGAATTAAGGCACATTTTCACATTTCAATTCTCAACAATACCATACTAATTAAAACATATTCATTAAGCACCTACATATAAACACATGTCATACAATCATATGTGAGTTGCAATATAAGTGTATTGTTAATAGCACAATTATTTAAAATATGTAAAATATAAATGTAGCCATATTATGGGCTAGATTATAAGTGGCATTTTAAATTTATCTCATGTACGATATAGCAATATCGCACCTGTGTTAATTTTCAAGTGTATAACATGTTGAAAGTTAATGTTTTCGCTCGAATTTAACCTGCATCGGGTTAGCTTTACTTAAGACATTGGGGCCTATTTATCAAAGGTCTTGCGGACCTGATCCGACAGTACGGAGCAGGTCCGCAAGACCTCGCTGAATGCGGAGAGTAATACGCTCTCTGTATTGAGCATTGCACCAGCAGCTCACAAGAGCTGCTGGTGCAACGCCGCCTCCTGCAGACTCGCAGCCAATCGGTCGCCAGCAGGGGGGTATTAACCCAATCATACTCGATTGGGTTGATTTCCGGCGATTCCTGTCCGCCTCATCAGAGCAGACGGGCAGGGTTATGGAGATGCAGTCTTTGTGACCGCTGCTTCATAACTGCTGTTTCTGGCAAGTCTCAAGACTCGCTAGAAACACGGGCCCACAAGCTCCATTCAGAGCTTGGTAAATGGGCCCCATTGTGTAAATGGTTAGGGCTAGAAAAAAGTTGCACCAAACAGAAGATAAATGCATTACAATAAACAGTTACACTCATATATACAAATATTTAGTAATTATATTTAATAAGGTATTTTACTGTGTACTTACTGTAAATATTCAACATTCCAATGTTCTTCATATAGAGATAATGTTCTGTGTATTTTTTAAATTGATAATCATATATATATATATATATATATATATCTGTATATATCTTTACTTGTATATATATTCACACACACACACACATATGGTTTAAACAGGGAGCTAGATATACATACATTTTTATTAGATAAGCGTGTTATCCTCTCCCTATTTTCTATATAGTTTTATGATAAAGGATATACAGTATGTATGTGTATGTATATATATATATATATATATATATATATATATATATATATTTATATTAAAAGTGCTATTAGGTTTAAATTAATTTATTCATCCCTGATTTTAGAATGTATTATGCATTTCCCTGTTTTTTAGTAACTTCTATGAAATTCATACATTCAATAATGTTGTTTTTGGTATATTTAAATATTCATTGTATATTGGTTTTGTATTTAGGATAATTTTAAATCATGTATTATGAGTGCCATCCCCTTTTATGAGTCTTTTCATGTATCCGTTGCTAATGTGTAATGTTTTTTAATGAGGTTTCTTTTTCAAAAATATTTGTTCTTTAAATTAGATATTAGATTGTTCATTATATGGTTTCACATCAATTTGGAATTATATGTATTTAATATTTATTCATTTACTTTTATTTGATGAAGAGTCATTGAATTAGGGTATTAGTAACATACTTTACTGGTTTTATTGGACGAAATATCAGATATCAAATGAGCAACATTGAATCAAATCATTAGTATTCTTGTTACCAGTATCTGACCTGAAGGTGGGTGGTTTAGACTCAGCATGACCTTATTTAAGGAGAGTTTCCAGTGGGAGTGGACAATCCTCTGATGAAGAGATGATGAAACCATGAAACGCATAAGGCCACGCCCACCTTACGCCAGTTACCAGCGATCAGCTGTACTTGTGTGCTTTGTGTGAGCGGTCTTTAAGGCTTTTCTTACCGGCTTTCTGTGGACTTTCTCAGTTTGAGATACACTACTCAATACACTTGTTGGACAGCATTGCTTCCTGGAGAATAGTGGTGTCACAGTAATCATTGCAGCACTTCTGCCAACATTTCTGACAACATTTCTGCCAGCAACTCTGCTAGTAAAGGAGCCGTGACTATCAAATCGGTTACAGTGAACAGTGAATTGCAGCTGTAGGCTTTGGTATTTATGTGCTTTGACATACCTCACATTGTTTGAGGTTGGATCTTTTGAGTAGGCACCCTACGGGTTTTTTTTTTTAAAACACGTGTGTTTTTGTTTGTTTTTATAAATGAATTTGCACTATGTAGGTGCTTTTGTGTGCTTCCTATCTCCCTTGTTTACAGATATATAAATATATATGTGTGTATTTAAAAATAAAAATAACAGAAGATGCTTCCGGGCGGTGACCAAGATGGCCGCTCTTATTTCAGAGTTCGAGTTGATGAGCTGATATCTGCTGCATTTCACTCAAGAAACAAACTAAGATTGATTTCTGCTTATTTTGCTTCTGTTATACACATAAATATAGATAATGGAGAGGAGTGCAACTGTGGCATTCTTCAAGACCAGCCTCTACCTAACCCTCCCTGTGAGCCAAGTAAAAATAGCGTATGCTATCCAACACATACAATAATTTTGCTTAACTATATTCCTCAAAGTTTTCGACCTATCATAGTGGAGGTGGTGGTTGGATGGGAGAATCTGCTTTCTATCTTGAGCCTAAAAGGGCTGCGGTGAAAAGATGTGAAGCATCATTAGTAGAGGTACTCAACCATCACTTTCTGGTATGAATAGAAGTTAACCCTAGCTTTTTCTGCAGTTTCTAACTTCTCCACATGTGTGACAGCTTTGCGGAACATACAATCATAGAAGAATAGTAACAATCCTCTTAATGAAAAAGGCAGATGAGACTGAAGGGATGTAACTCAATATAATTTTGGAGAATGCTTGCAACGATTCCTATACCTCCGTACAACCAGCTTTACTTACTGTTGCACTCCCGATGGTGATGGGTGCAGATGATTGGATAATCAGTGGAGAACGCCAGCTGCATGTAGAGACAGGAGGTGTTGTTACCTATGATAGAGTTTTTTCTACATTGGATGGGGCTGAGCTGCTTGTATCGGGATTGATGGTGGGTCGAGCATTGAGAAACTGCTCCCTGGGCAAAACTCACCTGTTGTTTGAGGTCAATGTCATAAAGGCAGACTCTTTATATGTAGGACTGGAGACTAATGGGAATCAATTATAGAATGGATGTTTATCTTTATTTAGTGTTCCCTACCCTGGCCCTCTGCTATAGGATAAGCCCCTCAGAACCGTTCAGCATCTACCTTTTACATTTAGCAACTATAGCTTATGGCTTGGTAAGGTTATGTTACCCGGTATAGTTTTTGTGTAAGAATATTTTTGTCATATTTACAAAATCATTTATCCTATGTTACTGTCTCATGAAGTTTTTTAATGTCTATATAATTTATTGTATTTGATAATAGGAAATCTTTACTACTTAAAAAGGTCTATGGTTACTTTATATAGGGAAATCCAGAGTCTATAAATAATGTACCATTTTATACCACTAGTTTAATACTGGCTTATTGATTGAGGCAGGTACAGAGCCGGCGTCACTGTCCGAGGCGGCAGGAGGTATATAGTCCATGTACTGTTTGCAATTCTCCTAATAACCTATGGAGGTCATTCTTTGGTTATGATCAGATTCTACAAGTGATAAAGTCACTTTGATTTTAGTATAATAGGACTCTGGCTCACTGTAAAGATCCTTATTTATGTAACTAGGAACTTAGTCTATTCCACCACCCCTGCCCATATTTTATCTTAGAGACATTATTTAATGTTAGACTGTTTGCTATTAATATACCTATTAATATACCTAGCCATGGTAATTATATTTATCTCCTTCATGATATCTAATTAGTAGGCTATTTGGAAAGATATATTCAATGTTGAGTTGTTCTCCTAACAACTTTGCATAACAAATACTACCACTGTCTCAAGTTGATATCCCACGATGTAACAATGATCAGTGGACAGTGTTCACAGCATAAAAAGATAGATAATCCAAAATTATTGCTGCTCTAGGCAGAATAGTGATTAGTACCTGATGGTAACACTCAGGAGCACAGAGTTTTAAGTATCCTGAATGAGCGGATGACAACAGATAGATCAGGCTTGACAAAGACTCAGTATGAGCTTAAACGCGTTGCCGGATCTACTTTCTGTGTGTCCATTGAAATGCACCATACCTTGGAGAACGCTTACACAGCTGAGGGCGGATTCCAAGAAGTGCAGGGGAGTGGAGCTTGGTGACTTTCTCCCGGTGGACATATCATAAGGATCCCAGAGCTTTTGTTTAATGGTATATCCACTTGTTCAGGATACTTAAAACTCGAAGCTCCTGATTCTTACCATCAGGTACTAATTACTATTCTGCCTAGCGCAGCAGTAACTTGGGAATATATATCTTTTATGCTGTGAACACTGTCCAGTGATCATTGTTATATTGTGGGATTGGCATACATTTGTTCAATTATGCTGCCTGGATACTAACTTGGGACTTCATAACTATTTCACTCAGTCTGCAGCAGAGTACTAATAGTAGTTGGGCTTAACATTGCTCTGTTCTCTATATCTTTGTACCCCTTATGCTGCTCATGTAATATTGCAGCTTTTATATATTGTGTGACATTTTTAGGTATATTTTTTATGTCTTTCTTATTGCTTTTACATTTTAAATAAATATATTTTATCATATATTTCATATATATTCTTATATCTTTGTATATTATACATGCATATATAGAGGTACTTGTTTTAGACTAGCCTTTTAGGCGCCCACTTTGATTTATCTTATTGTGTTTTGTAAGGTTTTAGGGACCAAACAGATTGTGGTGCTGGTATATATATATATATATATATATATATATATAACAGAATCAAGTGGTAAAGCACTCTCAATTGTAATCCGGGGTGCACAGCAAAAGTGCAAACAATCCCAAAAAGAAGCAGGCACTCTCCGTTTAAGTTTTCAAAAAGATAATTTACTACGTGACGTTTCTGGGTTTCACCCCCGTCCTCAGACTTACAAAAAAAGTGAACAAAAGCAGAAACATACTTATACCCCCCCAGCACCAATTATGTATTCAATAAACCAATAATGTAATAAGCAACATCAGATACATTCACCTAAACTCCATCATGATCCGGCTCACAGCGGTGCATACCCGGCGCTTCAATTGCGTCATCTGCAAGGAGACACCGCACACTAATGGGTCACACCCCTGGAAGCCGCCAACCACCTACCCGTGCCAACCACAGCAGATATACGTCATCAGAGACGTTGTATGTGGCTGGAGGCTCAATTCCCAGTGATCGTATAACCAACAGTGAAATCCTGTGTGAAAAACAGTGTAAAATACATTATTAATATATACAACATATAATACAAGATTAAAAACAAGCAACATTTCACCATCAACTTCTAATGCTATTAGGATAATACATAGCCTGTACATTACTAAATATGTGGTTATTCTATTCTGAAACCTAAATGGCCAAACAAAAAGCATAAGATATAAAGCATAAAGTATAAACAGCAGCTGACACATGGGTATAGTTAGGGTCCTCGAACTTAATTCAGTTTCGCCCTTTCATACTGCTATTCTACACTCTATGCTTAAATCTACTTTATTGGAGATAAACACATAGGTAAAGCTAAACTTAAAGAGCAACCAAACCAGAAAGGTAAAATAAATACTAAATCATACTATAGGAATGGAGTGAACTAGAGTACCCTTGGCAAATAAAAAAATTTCAACAATTTTTTAGAAAAAACACTGCCAGTCCAGCTTCACATTCAGGCCCTTAGGGGTCAAGGTATCTAATTCGTATGTCCATCTGGATTCTTTCTGTAGTAGAATGTTGCCCCTGTCACCACCTCTTCTCAGTGCAGGAACATGATCTATCAATGTATATCTTAAATCACAGACATTATGCCCACTCTCCAGGAAGTGGCGAGCAACTGGTTGATCCGACTCACCCTTCTTGATGGCCCTTCTAATTGAGCTCTTGTGATTAGCCATACATATTCGTAGGTTGTCATTAGTTTTACCCACGTAAAATAAACTACATGGGCAATGCAGCAGGTAGACCACATGACTGGTCGTACATGTCATCCTGTGTCTATGTGTATACCTTTTTCTGCTCCTTGGGTGGTGGAAGAATTTACCTGTTATTAGCCCATCACAGGTGGTGCAACCACTGCATCTATAACATCCTGGCTTAACATCCTCCAACCATGTCTTGTTGGTATAGCAGTGAACCGGATCCGTGAGCTGTAGGATATCCTTCAAAGATTTACCTCTCCGGTAACCAATCCTTGGTTCACCCATCCCTTTAAAAGGGAGGGCATCCTCCAAACTTAATATTTTCCAATTTTGCTTCAGGATAGTGCTTAAACCATTCTTATCAGCTGAAGGATCAGTGCTGAAGGATCAAGTAGTGGGGCAATATTGGGGGCTAAGGTGTTTCACTACACGGAAGAGGATGCCCAAAAGATACTATTTGAGACTTTGACTACAGGCCCGGTAGAAAGACCGGTTGAACATATAATTTCACATTTACTTAAGCTTAAGAAAAGAGAAAAGGATTTGGAGCTACATGGCCAGTACCTTTCAGAATATTACCGCAAAGGGTTTATACCTAGAGGGTTTCGAGTAAAAAATGTGCCCACGCTGGGGTGGAATAACCCTAATTTTTGTGAAAGGTGGTGTAACATTCTAAATAAGTGTGCCTTAGATTTAATATTGCTGGTTATACAGGAAGTAAGGAATCTTATATCACAACTGAAAATAGAAATTGAGACCTATACGGCTGTCAATAATGAAACACTAATACAGAGGGGTGAGGATGACTGGGCAGCGAAGTTGCAATCTCAGCTGACCCAATATCAGAAAGAGCTCACTGCATTTAAAAATAGAAAGTTTGAGGCGGTACAGGAAGATTACCGTGAACGTAAGGTGTATAAATGGACACTAAAACCTGAGGAGGGACAGCGCATACGTGAATTTAGGCCCAGGAGATTTAGGGCCAGGACACCGACTAATCTGACCACAGTAGATAGCTCAGGCTCAGGAACAGACTCTGAGGATGTAATTGAAGGAGGACCACAGACTGGATCACAGTACCAAGACTGGGTTACTACTAGGTCAAAAAACGCCAGAGGGGACGCCCCCACCCGAGGAGGGGGCAGTATAAAAGGAAGACCACCACGCCAGAGGCGTTAGAGGAGGACAATATTGTCATTAACTTAAGCCAAAGGACATTGTCAGAAATTGACTTGAGGCTCTTAAAGAGGGGACTATCATTTGTACCCACGGGGTTTACAGATTATTTTGACCTACATGTTGATCTACAAAGGTTCCAGAGGATGCTGAGATTTAAGGAGCATTTTGGCCATTCTAATACTGAACAGGTGGTGGAGTTTAGGAAGAAGAGTTCCTTTGATCCTAGGAGCAATAACCCTATATACGGTGATCCCCCATGAAGAAGGCCTGGCAGCTGTAAGAAAACAACTGTTGAGGAATCCATACATAGGACCCCCAGTGGAGTTTATCCTTGACCTCCTGGAGACCTGTCTGAAGAAGAACTATTTCAGATTTGAACAACAATACTTTCAGCAGCTGATGGGAACAGCGATGGGGTCCAATGTGGCCCCATCTTACGCAAACCTGTTTATGGCAAAATTTGAGGACCATGGAACCGAATGCTTTAAGATAAAGGAGATCCTCTACTTCAAGAGATTTATTAATGATCTCCTATTGATCTGGTCTGGAGATGAACAAGATCTACTCAGTTGGTTCAATGAATTGAATACTGAACACAGAATGCTCAAATTCAAAATGAATTGGAACCAGGAGGGGATAGAGTTCTTGGACCTAAGGATTTTCAAATCCGATGGTGGTCTTGGGACCACTCTGTTCCGGAAAGCCACTGATAGAAATTCTCTTCTAGAAGCGACCAGTTGTCACCCACTGGCGCTGAAGAAAGCTCTACCAAAGTCCCAATTTGTGAGGGTCAAAAGGAACAGCACGGATGGAGGGCAGGCAGCAAGACAAATGGATGAGATGAAGGAACGCTTCTTGAGAAGAGGTTACCATAAGGGGTTACTGGAAAAACACATCAGTGAAGTATACTCAGAGAAGGCCCCTGAGCGACAGGTGGGGGAACAAGATAAGATGACCCTGGTGACTACATATGCAGCTGATAAGAATGGTTTAAGCACTATCCTGAAGCAAAATTGGAAAATATTAAGTTTGGAGGATGCCCTCCCTTTTAAAGGGATGGGTGAACCAAGGATTGGTTACCGGAGAGGTAAATCTTTGAAGGATATCCTACAGCTCACGGATCCGGTTCACTGCTATACCAACAAGACATGGTTGAAGGATGTTAAGCCAGGATGTTATAGATGCAGTGGTTGCACCACCTGTAATGGGCTAATAACAGGTAAATTCTTCCACCACCCAAGGAGCAGAAAAAGGTATACACATAGACACAGGATGACATGTACGACCAGTCATGTGGTCTACCTGCTGCATTGCCCATGTAGTTTATTTTACGTGGGTAAAACTAATGACAACCTACGAATACGTATGGCTAATCACAAGAGCTCAATTAGAAGGGCCATCAAGAAGGGTGAGTCGGATCAACCAGTTGCTCGCCACTTCCTGGAGAGTGGGCATAATGTCTGTGATTTAAGATATACATTGATAGATCATGTTCCTGCACTGAGAAGAGGTGGTGACAGGGGCAACATTCTACTACAGAAAGAATCCAGATGGACATACGAAGAGTGTTCCACATAGTTTTTTAATGGACTTTTGAATTTACCACATTTTTAGTCCATCAGACCACGGTTCCAATGGTTGTCTCATAATATCTGCTGACTGTGCATCACATTAACTAAAAAAACAACAACACTATTTGCAACAAATTAAACATAATTTTGAGATGTGTCTTGACTTTCTTACCCCCTCTTTTTTAGCTATCAGTTTTATAACTTCACTTTTAAATAACTACAATAAATTGCTTATTCATTAAAATTAATCAAATTATAGATTTAAAATATGCTTAAAAATAAAAAATAATCATCTAAATATCTGTTCATGATTGTATTTGGATGTTCTAAAAATATTAATTACTAAATTACATAAAATGGTACTAGAAAAGGAAACCAATAGAATTATCAAGGTGAAAAACCTGTGTTCAGAAATATAAGGTATTGATTAATAATAAGGGGTCAATTAGTGGTAATTTTTCTTTGTCTTCTTATATTTTATTTCTATGTAGGTCTGTAAAAACCTCTGGGAAAACTCCATGAAAACACAAAAAAAAGCCTTTTCCATATTGGGTTTATATTTTTTTTCCAATTGTAGAAAAAAAGTATAAGGCAATCTAGGAAATCCAAACACCTATTCCTCTAATTGATTGGATTGCAATAAAAAGAAAGATTCTTATACCTTAAAAACCCCCACAAAACTTCTAGAATAGTATCTCAAGCTGAAGGGTAGTATATTCAGGAGTAATTTGAGGAAGCAGTTCTTTACAGAAATGGTGATTGATTCATGTAATAAACTTCCATAAGAGGTAGTAATGACAAACACTTTGGGCAATTTTAAGAATGCCTGTGAAAAGCATAAGGCTATCCCATGAACTATATAAGTTTATACTTTTAGGAAATATCAGACAGACTTGCTGGGCCTATGGCTATTATCTGCTGTCAATATCTATGTTTCAAGTACTACTGGTACACCACAGATTTTTCCGGCAACTGATGGTCCGGCAACTCTTTTAGTTCAGACAAAATTACGTAAGGGGACTTAAAATTCAGATTAGTTTGTACCACACTCGCTCACATATATTAGTTGCATTGCATTTGTTGGTGGTGATATAGTGCCTCAGTTTTGTGAGAGGCTTATTTTACCTAGCTGTGGTATAGAGAGATGTGATTGTCATTAGTGGTGTCAAACGCAAATATCAGTCCATATCGATTCAAGAGAAAGTGGAACTGTTGAAAAAATGGGACTGTGGTGCTTCAGTGCATAAGATGTGTGACATCTATGGTAATGGCTCATCAACTGCTTATGACATAAAGAAGCAAAAGGACAAAATATTGAAATTCTATTCAGACAGTGATTCCACTATTCCAATTCCAATATTTTTTTAATTGAGGTTTCTAGAAATCCACTGTGCTTTAGAGATATGAGAGATGTATAATTAATGGGGTAGAGGTCTGTTTATTAATGATGTGCTATGACCACGGTTGGTCTGGTACAATGGCTGATCCAGAACTGCTTCAGAATCATTGTTCTGGAAAATCGGTGGTGTACCTGAATTCTAATTTTCTTCCTGAAGATGACTATTTAAGACATGGGGGACGATTTATCACGTACGTTAGTTTGGAACCAAGTATTGTTTATTGACCAGCCATTGATATGGTAACCATATGGGTGGTCTTTGATTGGCTGTAGCCGGTATAAAGGTGCTTCCTAATGTGCAGGAGGTTAAGTCTATGATTAAGTGCAGCACGGCACGAAACATGTAAGGTTTCCTCCTCATCTGACCATGTTTTGCACCACAAGTGTTGTTGTTTTTTTAAACTTATGGAATAAAGGATTGTTTTTAACCTGAAGTATTGGAGTGTCGCCTACTCTTTTTTCCTGCTTGTTTCCTGGTTGGCTCGGCCATCTTGTGGCTGGCACCATGCTACTACACATGGTGCACATTTGCGCTATCCATACATCTGGAACCCTGCTTGGATTGGCTCTTGAATCCTGCCGCTTACTCACAGACTTGAGCGATACCGCTTCCCTTCTACCTGCTGATTTATCAATGTCTATCAATGTCTGTCCTGCATGATACACTGTAGCATATCATGTCCGACAGACATTGCTGAATGCCGACAGCATACCCTGTCAGCATTTAACATTGCACAAGCAGTTCTGGTGAACTGCATGTGCAATGCTGCCCCCCCCCCCTGCAGATTCACGGACAATCGGTTGCTAGCAGGGGGTTTCACTCAACCCGATCGTATAGGATCGGGTGTATTGATGTCCACAATCTCAGAGGCAGTGGACCATTTAAGGAGCAGCAGGCTTAAGAACGCTGCTTTATAACTGCTGTGGGATATCAGGGGCATCATTCGGCCCTTGATAAATTGGCCCCATGAACTCTTCTTGCTCCTACAAGAAGGGTTTCTGCTACAAAGATGGATTTTAAGCATGCAAATCTTTTTACAATATTATTGCTCAATTTAAAAGAATATACTACTGAAAAATTGGACCCTGGCCCTTATTCTACAGAAAATCTCACAAATCAGGTATAGAGGAAAATGGTGAAACAGAATACACAATGGCAAAAAAGTAGATACAAATACCCTAACAAAATATAGACTAGGATTATGATACCCTACAACAAAATATATTTTGGTTAAAGGCAGATATAAGTAACATGACTATGTACATGAAATTTCTTTCACAGTCCAAGAGATACTTTGCATATGGAAGGGATTAGACTATGGTTTATTATCTGTTAATGGATACAAAATGGAACTAAGATATATATGACATAGTTTATTTGATCAATGCACATTTAAGTATACTAAGGGAGAATACAATATTTCCAGTAGCAATCCAACAAAAGCCAGTGTATAAGGGATGGAAGCCCTAAAACATATCAGCTGGGGCATCACTTGTTGTGTTTAAAGTTTTTAAAGAACATAATGTGTTCAGGCTAGTATGCTCTGTTAAAATATTATCCACTAATAAGTTGTGGCGTTGCAATGATCAAAATTACAGGTCAATTATAATTAAATTTTATATTGTCATTGTTCATTTGCAGCAGCTATTGTCTACTCTATAATCCTCAATTTTATGTTGTACATATGTAAAACTAGTGAACTAATAGGACTATGTAATGGTATAGGTTCTCCATTGTCCAATTCTCTGCAAAATATTCTGATTGTGTTCATCCACGAAATCCTGATTAGAATACACCACAAACCTGGTCTAAGACATTCACTGCTCCTATAATTTAAATAATTCCTCTTCTTCCAATGAAGCAGAAGGCCAACATTTAACAAGCACTGGGCAGACAAGGCTTGCTCCAGATAACCTGTCCGCCTGGTATCGCAGCCAGTGGGCAACAATATTCTGCCCAGATTTATTGATTGCACCAGCAGTTGCTAGTGCAATGCCGCCCCCTGCTAGTGTGTGGCCAATTGCGTGCCAGCAGAGGCTGTCAAATACCACGGTTTTACTGACTTGTCCAGGGTGATTTTAGTCCACCAGCTAAGAGCTGTCTTGCAGGTTATGAAGTAGTGGTCTGTTAGCCACTGCTTTTTAACTGAAGCTGCATAAAGCTGCATCTCACAGATTTATAGGGTGACTAAAAATACTGTACAAAGAGTTCTGATGCTCAGACTCTAGACTGGAGAAAAGTGAAACTAAAAACCAATTCTTTATTTATTAATGTAAAACAATAAAATAAAAAAGACTATGCTGAACCTTTTTGTTCTGATTAGCATTTTTAGTTTTAATGTTCTACTTTAAAAATAATGGATTATCTTTAGTTTTGAAAGTGCTGTCTAAACATTGTTTTTGATAGTGGAATATTTACTGTGCTCTATTTAGGGACAAGGTTTGAGATTGTGTTTAGAAAGTGAAATACTTAAAGAGAAATGGAAATGTAATATTTTATAATCACAATAGAAAACATCATTATAATGAGACTAATTTCTACATTGTTCACAGTATTTTTTTATTTTTTATTTTATTAATAATAATAATAATAATACCAACAGTTTCCTTTTTTGAATGAGTGCTGGCTTACAATTGGTTGTCTGTGAAATACAAAAATAATTCAAAACTATCTTGCCCTAAACAAAATCATGAATGAGAGAGAGAGGGATATACTGTACATGTGGGAGCAAAGTATTAAATGTATGGATAAAGGAAGAAGTGACACTAAACTGAGTACAGGGGGAGGGCATGAGTGAAGGAGGCATGAGGATAAGATGAAGGAAACAAGGGAGGTCTGAGGACAAATGCGATATGGGGTCTGATGATAAAAGATTATAATGCTTTGGTGCAGACTTCAAATAGGCTAAACACACTTAATGCTAAAAGAAAAAGTCCGGAACCCTCCAGCACAGCAAGATCTCTGAGAAGATACTAGACAGGTACATTTTGCTATACCTGTCTAAGGGACGCTCCCTGCATTTCTTTATGTAAATGAAAGACAAGCCCAGTGCAATACAGTGCTGCATGATATGAGAGTTTTGTTACACTTAAACTTTATGCTTTGCATTTTATATTACTTTACACTTCAGATTGGATCCTTTCAGTATTATTACATTTAATTGTTTCACTTTCTATTTTTAAATTTACTACATTTACATTTAGATCCAGCATTGCTTTTACAAATTCTGATTATGCTTTGAAAGGTTCTGTATTACTTTAACAAAATAGAATCATATTTTGTATATTTCTGTGTATATTTTACAAATTACATTGCACTTTGTATTTTTTTATTGTAAAATAAAACAGAGCTTCAAAATTCATTGGGAGGGACAGGGCAGTTCCCTGGGCCAAACAGATGATTTTCCAGGGCCTATCTTAAGCTCTCTAACAATTCTTTTGAAATGCTGTATGCAGATGAAGTTTGCTTAAAGTTCACAAAACACTTATTTAACGGACAGAAAAGTAATACAGGCAAAAACAAGTTAAATTGTAGTGAAAACATTTCAGTTTAATTTGTATTTGTTTAAAACTTTATATTAGCCCCAGGTTCTCCTGTTTATTTCTCTCTCCCCTGTGAATTCTGTATCCCACAGTGCCTCATTACTTTCTATTAAAGTCATCTCTCATCTCTCTGGAACTTCCAGGTCATGCCCTTTTTTCTTATAAAATTCAGTGAGTTCAGTCCCTGTAAAATATGCAATATAATTTATCTCCGAACTTGGGATTCTTTGCTTACTTAGCACTTAAAAAGTATTGAAGCTCTCTAGGAAACTGTCCGCTTTTCAGTTTTATTTTAAATAGAAGAATTGCAAAGCGCAATGTAATTTGTAAACAATACACATAAATATACAAAGTATGAGCCTAATCTGTTAAAGTTACACAGAAACTGTCAAAGCATAATCAGAATTTTTAAAACCACAATCCTAAATACACTGCTGTATACAAAATAATATATAAAATAACAAGTGCAAAGTATAAATGTAATAAAACTTAATCTGAAGTCTAAAGTAATTCAAAATACAAATCCCAAAATGTAAATTCAGCAGAACTCTTATGTCATGTACTGGACTTGTCTCTCCTTCACATATAGAAATGCAGGTAATACCCCTTGGAGAAGTATAGCAAAATCTGCCTTTTTGGAATTTCACTAGGATCTCGTAGTGCTGGATGATCATTTTATATAATCTTGTCTGAGCGAAGAGGTTTATATTATCAGGTTCATAGTGAGAAATATATGGGGAGAAGGAAGAATTTGAGAGACATCTGAAGATAGGCTATTATATAAAGTCTAATTTCTAACATGCACAAATAAAGTACAGAATTTAGTAAACTGGTGAAGTAAAATTAATTAAATAAAATTGGATTCTCATACTAAGCAGCAACCACTTACCCATTAATGTTTTTCTCAAACATTACATTTAGAAGTTTGGCTGATCAGGTCTGACTTATAGCCTTGTAAATCTAAAATGTAGGTTAGTTAGCAAAGAGATAGATCTTATGTAACACCCATTTCAAACCCCTTTCAATTACATGCCCCCCAAAAATATCCCTTCTGTAATGTGATCTCTTCCCCCACATTTGTAACACCACCATGGGGTAGTCATGGTTAGGGTTACAGTGCTATTATTTAGTGACATGCTCATAGCATTCTGTCACTAATCAATAGTGCAACAATTTTAATGCAGTTATTAAAATAGAGCGTCTGTGAAAGATCAGGTGTTACTGGGTTTTTTCTTCATGGTGGCTCCCAGTGGAAGTTCTACATTGGTGAAAAATACAACTATATTTTTGTTTTTTATCCCATCATGCTTTTGCTACTCTCCACCACTCTTCTTTCCCAAGCCCATGTGACCCTTAGGCACACCGACAAACTGCTTAGTCCTACCGTTGGAGAACCCAATCCCACCCATGGAATGCATATCTTGTCTGAAAAAACGCCAGTGGGGTTGGCTCTACTCACCCTGACTCCACCCACAAAAAAACTTTAACTCCACACATGAACCTCCATGACTCAAAATCTAAAACTAGGCTCTGTTATAGTAACTTGATAGTAATCAAGGCCATTTTATTTATTAATGTATTTATTATTGTATTTATTTATTTATGCTGTTTCTTGCAGCAGGATTTTAAAAATGTGTACTAAGTAAACATCCATCAAAAACATATATCTTAAAAAAATACAAATTGAAAATCACATCTCACTACTTATAGTCAGATGCCTAAAACAATTAATAATTATCTTCCATTTGCATGATATGGACATATGTGAAAAAACAAAGTAGAATGAGAGTTTTTTTAAGATGAACTTATATCTATATATATGTCAATGTATTTCTCTCTCTATATTTTAAATTTTTATATACAATTGTTTTTTATTGTTTTGAAAGATTATGAAAGAAAGTGCAAATTCTCACATAATGATTTGGTAAACAATTGAACTGTTTACATTTTACTAATACTCCTAACTATCCTATTCTCTATTGTGCTATAACTATAGTTAAGCAAATGAACAGACTGGATTTATTTGGAAACATGATTTAAAATAAGTAATTTCCTCTTTTGTCTTGATTCATTCTATAGTTTATCATTTTGCTGCATTAGAAAATACACCATAAAAGATAAAAGTAGATTGCGTATTTACTCATCCGCTAATCTCTGAACTACTTGAGATGAAAATTAATTTGGCCTCTTGGCAGACAAGTAGAAAATTCTAATTACTTGCTCCCACTAAATTAAGTCTATGCATCATTTTTTATATTGTTAAGATAGACTATAGTCTCATTTTATTCATACATCTAGTGGGAATGGAAAATAATTGATAGAACTAAAACAATATTATATGACATCAGAACTAAAATTAATTTACAGTTTTGCATCAGACCTCCCCCCCAAGTTTTAATCTAGAGAGTAGAAAGCTGATAAATATTTTAGATTTCAAGGGAAAAGATGCAATTGTTTAAAGATTTGTGGAAATCCAATAACTTTTTATATAGAATCTCACATATATAAGAAAAGGGCAGAGCACAAATATTTATTAATACAGTTCAAACTGAAATGAATACTGGTCACAAGGTGTATTTATGTACTCATAAGGTATAAATATTATTTATTTTCAAAAATATTCTGAAGATGTAGGGACACGTGGTTTGTGCATGCATGTGTTTTTGTGTGTGTGAGCATGAGTATCTTTTTAAGCCAGTGTTTATCTCTGTGTGCATTTGTGTAGTTGAGTGTATGTTTTTATAATGCAGTTCAGTTGGCATAACATGTATTTTCTATAGTACATCCTACTCCATGTGTGGTATTCATCAATGTTACTCAGATAATCCTATGGGAAACATTACATTGTGACAGTGCTTCTTAGACATGGCTTAAAGGGACAGTCTAGTCCAAAACAAACATTATTCAGATAGGGCATGTCATTTTAAACAATTTTCCAATTTACTTTTATCACCAATTTTGCTTTGTTCTCTTGGTATTCTTAGTTGAAAGATAAACCTAGGAGGTTCATATGCTAATTTCTAAGCCCTTATCTCAGGGCATTTTGACAGTTTTTCACCACTAGAGGGTGTTAGTTCACGTGTTTCATATAGATAAAATGGCTAAAATGCAAGTCAAAAGAACTGAAATAAGGGGGCAGTTTGCAGAGGTTTAGATACAAGATAATCACAGAGGTAAAAAGTGTATTAATATAACTGTGTTGGTTATGCAAAGCTAGGGAATGGGTAATAAAGGGATTATCTATCTTTTAAAACAATAAATTGTCATGATTCTTACCGTTCATCGTCGTGTCACCGCGGCTCCCGGATCTCCTCTATGTGCAATTACGTCATGTTGCCTAGCAACGTGACGCATCCTGACACTCCCTCTGATGTCACGGCTCCTCTCTGCCTTCAAATCTCAGCGGGAGATCTCTCTCGGGGCCCGTTTGTTCATTTGACTCCGGTGCTGTGAGTACTTTTGTCTAAACCTGAATCTGATTTTGCTTATACCTGTACCCTCTATCTGACTCCTGGATAATGATCATTGCCTGCCTGACCTTGCTATTGCCTAAGTCCCTCAAACTATCACCTGGACACCGACCATTGCCTGCCTGACATTGCTTTTGCCTAGACCCTCAATCTTTTCAAACCTGCTTAAAGGGACATAATCTTTTATTTGTTATATCTGCAAAAAAAACTTTATCATTTGTTTGTTGCTAAACCTGCTTAAAGGGACATTTACTTTTGTTTAATTACAAATCTACTAAAGAGAACATTTATCTTTTGTTTGCTGCAAACCTGCTTAAAGGGATGCTTATCATTTATTACAAATCTACTAAAGAGAACATTTATACTTTGTTTGCTGCAAACCTGCTTAAAGGGACACTTATCATTTGTTACAGATCCACTAAAGAGAACACTTATCTTTTGTTTACTGCAAACCTGCTTAAAGGGAGGCTTATCATTTGTTTGTTGCAAATCTACTTGAGAGGATATTTCTTATTTGAATCTGCATTATTTGTTTCCTGAGTGGGTCACGTCCTGGTTATTTCTCAGTGTGCTAGCGTGTGTTTTATTTTTCACGCTAGCAGTTGGGTTAAATCCTGGGCTGATTCAAATACGGCTGACATTACAAACGGGCCATAAATGGACCCCACTGAATTATCCATGGCCGTGGTTCACCAGGGACAATTACTGGGATCTCATGCTACCCATTTGCAATCCCTGGACTCAAAGCTAGATCAAATCACTACACTATTACAGAGCTTGGTTGCTCCTATACCTCCCAATCCTAATCCTATTGAGGCATCTCCCCCTTCGAACCCTAACAACCAGTCACAGGACAACTGAGTCCCAGGATACCTCTTCCGGACAAATATGATGGGAATCCTGAAGACTGTAGGGTTTTTTTTAATCAATGCCGTCTGCACTTCCGAAACAGCCCTACCCTTTTTGCTACTCCCTCTTCAAGGATTACTTTTCTCATTTCCTTAATGAAAGGAAAAGCCTTGGCCTGGGTATCACATTTGCTAGAAAAGAATGATCCTATATTACTGGATGTGGATGCTTTTCTCTCTGTATTTTCAAACGTATTTGATAAACCTGGAAGGTCTTCCGCTGCTGAAGCTACTCTCTTAGACCTACAACAAGGTGGCCAACCAGTTTCTCAATATGCCATTGAGTTCCGCACTCCTGCATCTGAAACTACTTGGAATCAGGGATCACTTAGAGCAGCTTTTCGTAAAGGACTTTCTGAGCGTCTCAAAGAACTTCCAGAATCCCTAGAAGCCTTGATAAATCTTTGTATCAGTCTCGATGCCAGATATCGTGAACGTCAACAAGAAAGAGAAAGATCTCAGAGGTCATAAACTCGAACTCCTTTTCGTCTGGCTCCTCGTTTTTCTAATCCAGCAAAACCTGCCTCTCCTCCTCCTGATCAGGCTGAACCTATGGAAGTGGGAAGCATAACATTAACAGAAACTGAGGGCCTAAGAAGACGTTCTCTTGGCCTGTGTTTGTACTGTGGTCTCAAAGGGCATTTATTAAGGGAGTGTCCCACCAGGCCAGTAAAAGCCAGGGCTTAACTTCTGTCTGGGGAACTGAGTTAAGCCAAAAAAGATTTCATTCCCTTTATAAAACACTTTTTGTTCCAGTAACTCTTCAATTTGGAGATAGTAAGATACATACCAAAGCCCTTATTGATTCTGGTGCTGGAGGAGTATTCATTGACTCCACATTCGTGTCTACTCACACTACTCACACTATACCCTTACTAAGAAAAAAGTATTCAATTTCTGTCTCTACTGTTAGTGGAGATCCTTTGGGTTCCGGATTCATCCAGTTTGCTACTAAACCCATACTTTTTCTGTCGGAGTACTTCATTCTGAGACAATATGTTTTGACGTTATTTCTACTCCCCAATTTCCCATAATCTTGGGTCTTCCCTGGCTCCAATTACATAATCCTACCTTTTCTTGGACATATGGTGAACTCACCTCCTGGGGATCATCATGTCAGACTAATTGTCTTCAAGTTATATCTAAAGTACCACTTACTATCACTCTCACTACCGACACTCCTGGCTCTTTACCTATGCCTTATCAAGACTTTGTTGATGTTTTTTCCAAGAAAGAAGCTGAACGTCTTCCTCCTCACCGTCCCTTTGATTGTCCCATTGATCTCCTTCCTGGGGCTCCTTACCCTCGAGACAAGACTTACCCACTTTCAAGAACTGAAAATGTGGCTTTGGAGGAATATATTAAAGATAACTTGGCTAGAGGATTTATTCGACCCTCCTCTTCTTCTGTAGGGGCTGGTTTCTTTTTTGTTGGAAAGAAGGATGGCGGACTGCGACCTTGTATCAATTACAGATGCCTAAATCAAATTACCATCAAGAACAGTTATCCTTTACCCCTTATTCCTGAATTGTTTACCTATCTTCAAGGTTCCAGCCTTTAACACTCGATTTGGGCATTGCAAGTATCTGGTCATGCCTTTTGGGCTGTGTAATGCTGTTTTTCAACATTTTGTGAATGAGATTTTTCGTGATTTTTTTAATATCTTTGTCATCATACACCTTGACAATATTCTGATTTTTTTCTCAAAACTACCAAGACCATGTGCACCACGTCAGGAGGGCACTTCAACATTTAAGAACCAACCATCTGTTTGCTAAACTGGAGAAATGTTCATTTCATCAAGGATCCATACCCTTCCTGGATTATGTAATATCTGAATCTGGATTTGAAATGGATCCAACTAAACTTTCTGCCATTTTGGATTGGCCTAGACCTGATTCTCTTAAAGCTCTACAACCATTTCTGGGCTTCGCCAGTTATTATAGAAAATTCATCAAAGGTTTTGCAACAATTTCTTCACCTCTTACTTCTCTCACTAGAAAGGGGCAAAATTGTAAAGAATGGCCTCCTGAGGCTGTTAAGGCTTTTGAGTCTCTCAAAGAAGCTTTTTCTTCTGCACCTATCCTCCGTCACCCAAATCCAGATTTTCAATTCATCTTAGAAGTGGATGCTTCCTCTGTTGCTGCTGGGGCTGTTCTTTCCCAACGAATACCTGACACAGGAAAGATTCATCCTGTTGGATTCTTCTCTAAGAAATTTACTCCTTCAGAATTAAACTATGACGTAGGCAATAAAGAGTTGCTTGCCATTAAAATGGCCCTGGACGAATGGAGGCATTGGCTGGAGGGAACTTCTTTACCGTTTACCATACTCACAGATCATAAAAACCTTCTATATCTCCAAATGGCCAAACGACTGAATTCCAGGCAAGCACGTTGGTCTTTATTCTTCTCACATTTTCACTACAATCTGTCTTATATACCCGGTTCTAAGAATATCAAAGCTGACACCCTTTCCAGACAATTTCAAGATACTTCAATCCCTGAATCTGGTACCATCCTTTACCCTCATAAAGTCATAGCCCAGTTATCAACTTCTTTGTTACAACACTTACAGTCTGCCCAGAAGGATCTTCCTTTATCTTGCAAACCTCCTGATGGTCTACTCTTTGTTCCTGAACATCTTCGTTCCAAGATCCTATATTGGGCTCATGATAGTCCTCTCTCTGGACATCCTGGCATCGGTAACACCACTCGGAATCTCAAACAACATGTCTGGTGGCCTACTCTCACTCAAGATGTTAAAGATTATGTCTCAGTATGCACACAATGTGCCACTAATAAGACTCCTTGTCAACATCCTTCTGGTTTGCCCCAACCGTTACCCATTCCTCATCAGCCTTGGACACATTTATCCATGGATTTTATTACCGACCTTCCTCTTTCGGCTGGAAACAACACTATTTGGGTGGTATTTGACAGGTTCATTGGACAGCTCATTTCATTCCTTTACCTGGTTTACCGTCTGCCAAAAGACTTTCTGAACTTTTTCTTTTACATATTGTGAGATTGCATGGGTTCCCTCTGGATATCGTTTCGGATAGAGGGGTACAATTTGTTTTCCGGCTTTGGAGATCACTCTGTAAACACTTTGGAACAACAATCTCTTTGTCTACTTCTCATCATCCACAATCTAATGGCCAGACTGAAAGGGTAAACCAGTGCCTTGAAACTTATCTTAGACATTATGTGGATCATCATCATTCTAACTGGACTTGTCATCTTCCACTAGCGGAGTTAGCTCATAACGCCCTCTACAATTTCTCTGCAGACCTCTTCTTTTCATGCGGCCTATGGATTTCAACCCAGAACGTTTCCTCTGCATACTTCTTCCACAGAAAATCCTGTTTCTTATCTATCTGCCCGAAGGTTAACTCGTCATTGGCAGAGAATACATCTTCTTCTTTCCAAAGCTTCTATTCACTACAAGTTCTTTTCAGATCTTCGGAGGAAGAGGGCTCCCAAATATCGGCCTGGCGATAAGGTTTGGATTTCTTCACGTCATCTTCGCCTCAAACAACCTTCTACCAAATTGAGACCACGGTATGTGGGTCCTTTCAGAATACTGGGTCAAGTATGTTCTACTGCTTACCAGATTGCTTTGCCGTAGACTCTCAAAGCCCATCCTGTATTCCATGTTTCTCTTCTGAAGCCTATCTCAAAGCCCATCCTGTATTCCATGTTTCTCTTCTGAAGCCTATGTTGTCTAATAGGTATTCTAAACCTATGTCCAAACCTATGTCCAAGCACTCCCCCCCCCTCAAGGACCCGGAGGGGTCCTTGAGGGGGTGTGCTGTCATGATTTTTACCATTCATCGCCGTGTCACCACGGCTCCCGGATCTCCTCTATGTGCAATTACATCACGTTGCCTAGCAACGCGACGCATCCTGACACTCCCTCTGATGTCACGGCTCCTCTCTGCCTTCAAATCTCGGCCTGAATCTGATTTTGCTTATACCTGTACCCTCTATCTGACTCCTGGATAACGATCATTGCCTACCTGACCTTGCTATTGCCTAAGTCCCTCAAACTATCACCTGGACACCGACCATTGCCTGCCTGACCTTGCTATTGCCTAAGACCCTCAAACTATCACCTGGACACCGACCATTGCCTGCCTGACATTGCTTTTGCCTAGACCCTCAATCTTTTCAAACCTGCTTAAAGGGACATAATCTTTTATTTGTTATATCTGCAAAAAAAGAACTTTATCATTTGTTTGTTGCTAAACCTGCTTAAAAGGACATTTACTTTTGTTTAATTATAAATCTACTAAAGAGAACATTTATCTTTTGTTTGCTGCAAACCTGCTTAAAGGGACGCTTATCATTTATTACAAATCTACTAAAGAGAACATTTATCCTTTGTTTGCTGCAAACCTGCTTAAAGGGACGCTTATCCAGGGCGTAACTAGCAGTGATGCGAGGGTCGCCATTGCGACCGGGCCCATCAGGTCCCTCTCACAGGGGGGCCCAAAACTTCAGGTTATATAAAAAAAAAATGTAATTACTATTTTAATTTCCAACCAAATAAAACTTGATTGTAATTTCCAGGGCAAGCACTGCAGCACAATTTTACACAGTCACACACACTGTCTTCTTTATTTTATGTTTGTGTGACCTGCCGCCGGCTGCCCCGGGAACTTTCCATTTTGGCCTGCCGCGCATAGGCTAGAGAGTCTGCCTCTTCCCTCCCTCCTGACTGGCTGCACGTGTATTTGAATCATCTTGTGGCTGCACGTGCAGTCAGTAGGAGTCGTCGTTGAGTCTGCTAGTGTGGCGTGGCGGCAGAAGTGACTTAGTGAGTTAGAAGCTATGGAGAGACAAGAGAGACATCTCTAGTGGCAGCCACGGTAAGCTCAGGCTGAGGGGGGGGGGGGCGGGGGCCATTGGTCGCAGGGGGGCCGTGACACTGTGTCATGTTATGCGGAGAAAATCTGCTTGGCACCACACGGGTTATATGGGGTTAATATGTAGACTGGTGGGATGGCTTAAAGTGTGACAAAATTGTTTGTGGGGGTAGAAGATAGACATAAAAGCGGCAAACAGGTGACACGTTTAATAGCTAATAGGGGATACAACTAAAAGCTTTCAGGACACTGAGGTCCCTTGTCAGGCCTTATTAGAATGCCTAAGGAAGGGACCTCAGTGTCCTGAAAGCTTTCAGTTGTATCCAATAACGTTATACCTGTTTGTATGTCGCTCTTATTTACTTACAAAAGGATTTTACTCAATGTCATTAATGCTTATGTAGGGCTAACAAAACAGGTCTTCAATTTTATTCTATAATGGGCAACTAATAATTGTTGGTACTAAATCTCGCCAGCATAGATAAAGCTCATGAAAACCTTTTTATTTTTCTTTAAAGTATATTGTTATTTACAATACAAGGATACATTTATAATAAAGTTATGTTCATTATTTCCCACTATTTATATTACTGCACTTATGTCTATTTTTATGCCATTTTGTTTTTTGCATACCTGCTTGCATGTGTTATGAATTCCTCATCATTTTAGTATGTTAGGTATACTTGTGTATGTATATGTGTTTTTTCTGTGCATGTGTGTCTGTGTGTGTGTGTGTGCTTGAGTGTGTGAATGTATGAATGTATAAGTAAGTGCGTGTGTGCGCATGTGTGAGTGTGTGTGCTTGTGTGAGTATGTATGTATGTCTTTGGGTGTACATGTGTATGTGTGTGTGTGTATGTATATATATATGTATGTGTGTTTGTCTCTTGGCTACAAAATTAGGACAGTTCCATTTTTTATTTATATCATAGTGAATGAACTCTTGTGCTGTTTCATAGTATGGCCTTTGCAATGGATTTGTTATAAAGATGTTAAAAAACAAAAAAAGGAAAATATATATTAAAATAAAAAAATAAAGAGAAAAATGTTTTCTTTTCTTTTTTTTTTTAAAGAGGGATAAATAATATAATATATATTTTTTTAATTATAATATAGCATATACAGGGAGTGCAGAATTATTAGGCAAATTAGTATTTTGACCACATCATCCTCTTTATGCATGTTGTCTTACTCCAAGCTGTATAGGCTTGAAAGCCTACTACCAATTAAGCATATTAGGTGATGTGCATCTCTGCAATGAGAAGGGGTGTGGTCTAATGACATCAACACCCTATATCAGGTGTGCATAATTATTAGGCAACTTCCTTTCCTTTGGCAAAATGGGTCAAAAGAAGGACTTGACAGGCTCAGAAAAGTCAAAAATAGTGAGATATCTTGCAGAGGGATGCAGCACTCTTAAAATTGCAAAGCTTCTGAAGCGTGATCATCGAACAATCAAGCGTTTCATTCAAAATAGTCAAGAGGGTCGCAAGAAGTGTGTGGAAAAACCAAGGCGCAAAATAACTGCCCATGAACTGAGAAAAGTCAAGCGTGCAGCTGCCAAGATGCCACTTGCCACCAGTTTGGCCATATTTCAGAGCTGCAACATCACTGGAGTGCCCAAAAGCACAAGGTGTGCAATACTCAGAGACATGGCCAAGGTAAGAAAGGCTGAAAGACGACCACCACTGAACAAGACACACAAGCGGAAACGTAAAGACTGGGCCAAGAAATATCTCAAGACTGATTTTTCTAAGGTTTAATGGACTGATGAAATGAGAGTGAGTCTTGATGGGCCAGATGGATGGGCCCGTGGCTGGATTGGTAAAGGGCAGAGAGCTCCAATCCGACTCAGATGCCAGCAAGGTGGAGGTGGAGTACTGGTTTGGGCTGGTATCATTAAAGATGAGCTTGTGGGGCCTTTTCGGGTTGAGGATGGAGTCAAGCTCAACTCCCAGTCCTACTGCCAGTTTCTGGAAGACACCTTCTTCAAGCAGTGGTACAGGAAGAAGTCTGCATCCTTCAAGAAAAACATGATTTTCATGCAGGACAATGCTCCATCACACGCGTCCAAGTACTCCACAGCGTGGCTGGCAAGAAAGGGTATAAAAGAAGAAAATCTAATGACATGGCCTCCTTGTTCACCTGATCTGAACCCCATTGAGAACCTGTGGTCCATCATCAAATGTGAGATTTACAAGGAGGGAAAACAGTACACCTCTCTGAACAGTGTCTGGGAGGCTGTGGTTGCTGCTGCATGCAATGTTGATGGTGAACAGATCAAAACACTGACAGAATCCATGGATGGCAGGCTTTTGAGTGTCCTTGCAAAGAAAGGTGGCTATATTGGTCACTGATTTGTTTTTGTTTTGTTTTTGAATGTCAGAAATGTATATTTGTGAATGTTGAGATGTTATATTGGTTTCACTGGTAAAAATAAATAATTGAAATGGGTATATATTTGTTTTTTGTTAAGTTGCCTAATAATTATGCACAGTAATAGTCACCTGCACACACAGATATCCCCCATAAAATATATATATATATTGCAAGTTGGGGGGGCCCTTCATGGATTCTTGCACCGGGGCCCTGATGCTTCTAGTTACGCCTCTGCGCTTATCATTTATTACAAATCTACTAAAGAGAACATTTATCCTTTGTTTGCTGCAAACCTGCTTAAAGGGACACTTATCATTTGTTACAGATCCACTAAAGAGAACACTTATCTTTTGTTTACTGCAAACCTGCTTGAGAGGATATTTCTTATTTGAATCTGCATTATTTGTTTCCTGAGTGGGTCACATCCTGGTTATTTCTCAGTGTGCTAGCGTGTGTTTTATTTTTCACGCTAGCAGTTGGGTTAAATCCTTGGCTGATTCAAATACGGCTGACATAAAAATTCTGGCGTAGACTGTCCCTTTTAATATCTACTATTTGGCTAAAGATCCATAAACTGATTGAAATTGAGATTTTGCCACAGAAGTAGGCAACATGTCTAAACGTACTAAAATGGAATAAACCAACACAATTTCTTAAATTTACCAAGAATTCAAAAAAGGTAAGACATGAAATAAGTGGCAGGGCATACAGCTTGAAGATTAGGAAGATGTGTTGCAATGAAAATAATAGTCTATGGGGCCGATTTATTATTCCCCGAATGCATCTGTTTCTACACGAGCCTTCAGGCTTGTCGGAAACAGGAGTTAAGAAGCAGCGGTCTTTAGACCGCTGCTCCTTAACTTGTCCGCCACCTCTTATGCAGCGGACAGCAATCTGCCCGATCGGATACGATTGGGTTGATTGACACCCCCTGCTAGTGGCTGAAATGCTTGTGCAATGATAAATGCAGACAGCGTATGCTGTCTGCATTTATTGATGTCCACCCGCACAATGGTAAATCGGCCCCTAAGTCTAAATAATATAAATAAACACAATTTTCAAACTCCAATTACTATTAAATTCTAGTTTTTAGCAGCTAAAGAATATGATTTCTACATTTTCTGGAAGATTATCCATTTTCAGGATGATGAAAAAGAAATGATAACTTACTAAACCTTTTTCATGCAAATGTTCAGTGTGTTTTATTGTTTGTTTGTTTTTTATACATGTTTATTGTAATGCAATAACAATAAAGGCTCAATCTGACATTTCAAATTTTCATCATTTAAATGTTGTGTGCAGTTTAAGGTTGGTCTCAGGGTGTAAATTGCTATTTTTGTACACATTGAACTTGTTAATTATTTTAAGATCATAATGCAAGGTTTTACCATATACCTGGTACCAGTATCTATAAATTACCTCTTCAGTCTTGAATGAAGCCATTGTTCCTCATCTTTGCCCATTGAAATAGTTATCTTGTAGAAGTCTCTTGATATTTATTTGTAGGGGAAAGCCCTGTGCCCAGTTAACATATGTGGGCTGAATTATCAAGCTCCGAATGGAGCTTGATGTCCGTTTCCAGGTGACCTTTCAGGCTCCCCAGAAACAGCAGTTATGAAGCTCCATAACTTGTCTACCTGCTCTGACGCTGTAGACATCAATCCGCCCGATCATATATGATCAGGCTGTTTGACATCCCCCTGCTAGTGGCCGATTGGCCGCAACTCTGCAGGGGGCGGCATTGCACAAGCAGTTCACAAGAACTGCTTGTGCAATGATAAATGCCAAGAGCATATGCTGTCTGCATTTATCGATGTGCGGCGGGCATGATACGCCACATTGTATCATGTCCGCTCGCACTTTCATAAATCGGCCCTATGGACCTAATGAATGACAAACAGGATTCACAATATAAACATGTAGTGTCCACAAAACTAATTTGTAATTCACTTATTTACACAGTCTTCCAAGAATTCATGAAAAAACTCTATTCATTTAAAGGAATTTTCCCACTCTGTCATTCGATGTAGAGGAGGATCACTGATAGAGAAACGTCTTAGAAGGCATCTATTGCAGATATTTTCAGTTAATGAGCTTCATTTATCAACCTAGCACGGTGCCTATCTGAATGCCCCAAATGTCCAGTTATTATTATTATTATTAGTAGTAGTAGTTCCATACATTTATATTTCAGTCTCTTAATTGATCTGAGAAATTTTTATTAAGGTAGTGCATTTTTAATTTACTTTTTGTGCCTTTCTAAATGGGATCATGCATTCTTGAAATACTACCTTAACAAGATACCATCTTTTTCTTTCTTCAATATTTATGGTCAATTCTTAAACTGCCCGTGCAGCAATGTTATTTGTAGACCCTCCTCTTCCTGTCGCTTCAATGTAAACTTAAAGGAACACTGTAATCAAAAATTTAATTTCGTGATTCAGATTGAGCATGAAATTTTATGCAAATTTCGAATTTACTCCTATTATCAAATTTTCTTCATTCTCTTGGTATCTTTATTTGAAAAAGAAGACATTTACAGATTTTTTTGGTTCAGACCCTGGACAGCACTTTTTTATTGGTGGATGATTTTATCCACCAATCAGCAAGAACAACCCAGGTTGTTCACTAAAAATGGGCGACATCTAAATTTAATTCTTGCATTTCAAATAAAGATACCAAGAGAATGAAGAAAATTTGATAATAGGAGTAAATTAGAAAGTTGCTTAAAATGTCATGCTTTATCTGAATCGTGAAATAAAAAAATTGAGTTCAGTATCCCTTTAAGAGCCTGGATTAGAAGCAGTTTTAACCAAGTTGAAAATAGACGCATTTGTTTTTTTGAAAGAAAATAATTTTAAGATATAAAAGCCCAATCAAAATAAATACTTCTGGAGGAGACCTAGTTACATGAACAAGGAAGGCTGGGTGGCAGACACTACTATAACAGACATGCGCCAGAATTGTTAAAAATAAAATACTTTAATGAAAAATGAATATTTAAAATACATAGATAGGCATGTCACCAGGACAAGGGAGGGATGAAAAACAGAGGCCTGACGCGTTTCGCTCCCCCTAGTGGTGCTTATTCATAGGCTAAAGTGCACAGAAAAGTGGGACCTATTTAAAGGGAAAACATTAACCCTTCCAGTGCTGACAAAAAATGTTAAAACAACATACACAAATATACAAAGAGATCTATATACAAAAGTATACTGTTTCAACTGCAAAAACACAAGTAAGATGTAAGGACAACAACATTTTTGAGATCATACTATAATTTTATAATTTTGAAAAATTGTATTATCCCTATTAATTGATATCAATAACGATAATAAAAAGTTTGGACAAATAAATACCACCCAAATAGAAGATATGTCTTAAAACTCCTGAGTGATACAATCAAATAACTAAATACAAATACATATTGATACCCAAGATTTAATTATCTATTAAGTAGTTAATGTCGCATTCTTTATTCATACCTAGAGGATGACGTGTATTTAATTTGATTATCCAAAAAATTTATTTTTTATCAAGAATGTGATGTCTATTGCCTCCTCTAGGTGGAATAATAGCTAAGTCTATGATTTGAACTGACATGTCTGCCAAATGTGTGAAGTGTGTACCATTAAAGTGATTCGCTACTGCTGAATCCTTACAATAGTTTTTGACATCCCTCACATGTTCTCCAAATCTGGTTCTAACTTCGCGTGAGGTTTTACCTACGTATTGACATTTGCAAATATTGCAAGTTAGAAGATAAATTGCAAATTTGGTTTTACAATTGGCATAAAAATTTATGCCATATTTTTTATTATCAACACTAGAGGAAAATTGATCACCTTTGATAAGATGGAGACAAGTGATACAGTCTCTACTTCCACATTTAAAAAGTCATTTTTTAGATAGCCAATTTCCTGATCTAAGACATTTAATGTTTTTCCTTTAAATAGGTTCCACTTTTCTGTGCACTTTAGCCTATGAATAAGCACCACTAGGGGGCGCAAAACGCGTCAGGCCTCTGTTTTTCATCCCTCCCTTGTCCTGGTGTCTATCTATGTATTTTAAATATTCATTTTTCATTAAAGTATTTTATTTTTAACAATTCTGGCGCCTGTCTGTTATAGTAGTGTCTGCCACCCAGCCTTCCTTGCTCGTATAGCACTGTGCGGTCTTGGATCAGATCGCAGGCTACGGCACTCTGCCAGCATCTGTCATTGAAGGATTACACAGGATTTACAGCTTCCGGTTTCGGACGCAGCTACACCGTGTCTACACACCTTGTTTGCGAGACCTAGTTACAGTTTACTCTAAATAAGCTGCATTTGCTGAAAATAAATGTTGTCTTATAAATGTACTATACCTGCTGTATTTCTCTGTATATTTTACATTTACAGTGCTTTTTGTCTGCAAGGGAGAGGAAAATTTTCCTTTTTAGACTGTTCTCTATAAAAAAAAGCTAAAGTCTTTTTATTCTTAAAATGTCTAACACAGATTTTGACGATTATATTTATGTGTGTATATATATATATATATATATATATATATTATATACAGTATATATATACACACACACACGCACAAACACTTTTGAGCCCTTTCCAGTTAAATACATTGAATCATGCAATATCATTTTGTAATCAATTTTAATATATGTATTTTTAATAGAGATACTTAAAATTCCTATGTTTCTCACTTTTTTATTTTTTTATTTTTTAGTTATATAATATTCTTTATATATTTGTATATACAATCTCTCTCTTTATATATATATATATATATATAAATATATATTCCTTATGCGCCTTAGGCTTTAGCGCAGTTGGGTCTGTTGCAATTTTGGGTTGGTTAGCACACACGCAATATAATGAAAAGGCTTTTATTGCATGCCACATAGAAGTCTATGGGGAGAGAGAGTTATCGCGGTCGCAATATCTGAAGTTCTGAAGTTAGACTTTTGCTTGTATGCTAACTTTTTACTTTGAACTTGTAACACCAGTGCTCATGAGATTTAAATAATTATTGCTTCACTCGTAATCTAGGCCATAGTTTGATCAAAATGGAGCCATAATAGTAAATAGCAGTAACAATAGGAAAAATTGTGCCCAGCGAGTTTATCCATAGTTAAAGGGATAGGAAAGTCAAAATTAAACTTGCATGATTCAGATAGAGCATGTCATTTTAAGACACTTTTAAATTAACTTCTATTTTCAAATGTGCTTCACTCTCTTAGTATCCCTTGTTAAAAAATGAATATGCACATATCCTACACTAGTGGGAGCTGCTGCTAATTTGTGCCTGCACACATTTGTCTCTTGTGATTGGATAAATAGCTTCCTGTCAGTAGTGCAATGCTGTCCCTTCAGCAATGGATAACATTTTAAACATTTCATAATAGAATAATATTGGAAAGTTTAAAATATTGGAAAGTTGTTTAAAATTGTATGTTCTATCTGAATCATAAAATAAAATTTTGGGGTTTACTATCCCTTTAACTTCTCATTAAGGTTATGGAAACGTATTAAGGTTATAGAAGTTGCATAATATTCTGCCTCACCAACTTAAATTTTCACCAGTCGCAACTGCTATGAATGCAGCTTAAGAGCAAGATTGTGATACAGGATTGTGCACTTCAGAGGTGGCAGACTTAAAGGGACCCTAAACACCTTCTGTTTTCACATATTAAGTTTTAAAAAATACCCAGTTATCAATTTGGATCTTTCTTGTGTTTTTGCTTTTTTTTTTTATTACCCTGTAAATAGTGATAGCTTTTTCAAATACTTACCTAAAACACTGCCTACTAAAAGCGATGATCGGCGCCATGTTGTAACGTGCGTTACAGCCGATGCTGTGTCACGTGATGTGCGCACCCGAATCCATTACCGCGCATACTAATAGCAGTCTTCACTGAATCTATGAAGCTCATACTCAGCAACCTTGTGAGCGAGCCTCATACATTCAGTGGAGCCGATGATACCGAATGACAGCTGTGTGTGAGGACCGGCTTGTCAGCAAAACGTTTCTCTGAAGATTTATTTTTTTTTACCTAAAAGGTGCACAAATCCTTACATTATTAGAATTGACATAATAAATGCAGGGGTATAACTATAGAAATAGGGCTACTGCCCCTTCAAAATGGAGTTTAGTGCTACAAAAAGTATAGCACGGTACATGCACTAAGTCCGCTAACGATAATGGCTGCAAATTATATAGTCACAGTAGTTTTTTACTTATTGCTGTGAGCACGATTTCTGCATGCGTGCGCGCTCACAGCAATAAGCACAGACTTCCGGATTTGTGCGCATTGCTTTCCCGATGATCTACACTGATTCTGCACGGAGAGGTACAACAGAATGTCAAATTAAAAAAAAAATCTTAAAGGGACAGTCTACACCTTAGTCATCTTAAAGTCTTACTTTAGATTAAGGTCCAACTATCCTCCTGCACCCTTTCTGTATCATGCAGCAGTAACAGTAAAAAGTTATTTTAAGATGATTATTGTTTCTGGTCACTTTATAATGGCTGCCAAGCTCTGCCCTCTGATGACATCACAATCTAGGCTGCATCTATGCACTCTGCTGAATAGCATTGGCAGTCTGTTGAATACAATTTGTGAGTCACTAGTGAAGCCTTTATTGCTGCCTATATCGTGATGTCATCAGTGGGCGGAGCTTGGCAGCCATTTCAAAGTCACCAGAAACAATAGCCATTTTAAAATAACTTTTTAAATGTTACTGCTGCATTATATAGAAACGGTGCCGGATGATATTTGAACCTTAAGCTAAAGTAAGACTTTAAGGTGACTAAGGTATAGACTGTCCCTTTAAATTCTGAAAGCATGTGCTAAAGCTCTTGCCCCAAATGCGGGTGGAGAAGTACACTTTCATGGAAGATAATTTTCTCACACACACATACACGTTAATAGGGATAATATTTTACTACAGCGAGAAACAGAATGGATCTTACGATTAGCCTAATTGATTAGCATCTGCAGTGTTTGCATAACAATATTACAAGTTGAAAGTAAAATGTTTGCAAGCAAGCAAAACCCGATGTGCGCTAATTTCAGAATTTCAGATATTGTGATGGAACTAACTTTTTCTCCCTACAGACTTAAATGGAAGGCGTGTTATAAAAAAAAACCTAACACTTATTTCTTGCGTGCTAACCCAACACCGCGTTAGACCAACAGCGCTAAATCCAAGGTAGTTATGCAAACTTTACATTCCAGTGTTCTTCACATAGAAGGAATATTCTTTTTATTTATATATATATATATATATATATATATATATATATATATAAATCAATGTAAATATTTGCATAGGAAATTAGCACATCTAGGCAAGATTCCCCTAGGATCTTGCCTATATGTGCTAATTTCCTATGCAAATATTTACATTGATTTAATTTTGAGACATGGAGGATTTTAATTTCAGTTTTTTATCTCCCCCCATAATTTTAATGATTATATATATATATATATATATAATATATATATATATATATATATATATATATATATATATATTTATACCTTTATACAGTATGTATATAAATATATACAGGTATAGATATATAAAGATATATATGCTTCCATGAACACACTGTAATTTTGGATTTCAGAGATTATACTGCTGTTTGTGATATGGAATCTTTGCTGGCTGAAAATGAGGGTAGTAAAGTTGATTGTAAAGGACCCACTAAAACTATGATTGATGTTTCTAATATTAAAGGTGAAAGTAACTTCTATCCAGTACATTCAAGAGGTAAATCCCTTGATATTTTTCAGTCAGTAGTTGAACTAAAATTAAGACAACTAGATGACAAAAGCAAACATTAAGTAAACACAGAGTTAGAGATAATCTTACATCAAATAAGAGGTTAGCCCTGAAATCCCTTCAGGGAGATGTGAATATTGTTATAAGCAATCTGACAAGGGAGGAAATATTGTGGTGTTAAACAGGGCTGATTACATTTCAGAAGCTATGAGGCAGCTTTCTGATGTTTATAAGCAGCTTCCTTTTGATCCCTTAGTCAGATATCAATCCATATTAAAAGATCTTCTGGATACGTTTATACACAGAGGAGTATTATCTGCAGCCTTGGGAGAGTCTATCCTAGTGGAGAAGCCGGTTATTCCAATTTTTCATTATTTACATAAATTACATAAAGATGAGGTTAAACCTTCTAGAAGACCGGCCATCGCTGGGTTAGAATCTCTCAATGAAAAACTGTCAGAATTGGTTGATTTATATTTGCAGCCAATAGTAAGGGGTCTTTTTGGCTACATTCAAGATACTACTTCATTAATCAATAGAGTTGAAAATCTGGAATGAAAAGAGAATTATAGATTAGTTACTATTGATGTTTCATCTCTGTATACCTCCATTCCACACCACTTTGGCATCAAAACAATTGAGTTCTTTTTATATTTTTTCTGAATATGATAAGGATTTAAAGTTATTTCTTATTCAGTCAATTGAATATCTTCTTACTCATAATTTTTTTCATGTTTGAGGGACGTTGCTATCTCCAAAGATGTGGAACTGCTATGGGGGCGAAATTTGTGCCCTCATATGCAAACCTCTTTATGAGGTTTTGGGAACTGTTCTATGTCTTTTGGGATAGAAACCCCTTCTAGGAAAACATTATATTTTTTGGTAGATATATTGATGACCTGATAGTGGTGTGGGGTGGAGGGGAATAGAGTTTTAAGAGCCTTCATGAATATATAGATTGTAATAACATGAATCTAACAATATAAGTAAAGAATAAAGGTTTAGGGTTTAATGAGCACTCTTTCCTAGTTTAAGTAGTAAAGAATTAAAAAACAACTTTTAATAATTAAATGTAAAAATGAGGAAACAACCTCTATATAATAAATGAAACTCTACCAACCAAAGTAAGACTCAAGTGAGATAAAAAGCGCATGCATTCACCCCCCTGTTTCCTGGCCGATAGCTGCAGTCTTCGGCATCAGGTGTCAGGGGTGAAAAAACATGCAATATCACTAATAGAATACACAAACTAGTTTCGGCCCAAGTAGTGGCCTTTTTCAATGTGAATAGTAACAAGCAGAAGCCCAAATGCCACCCTTTTAAATACAGGCATATTGCTGCTATTCACCAATCATGATGCAGCATCCAGAGCCGCCCCTTATACAGCCTATCTACACTGTGTGTGGCTGTGGTGTGGGCGTGTGCTGATTCTGTGCTTCATGATTGGTGGACAGATTGTGACATCACATAAAAGAAAACATAGTGTGTAAACAGACACCGACAGGATTAGTGTATAACACTAGTGAAACAGTAAGATCCGGGCTAGTAGTACTGTATGTGCTCCTGAGTATTACACTTATTTGGGCATTTGTTGCAATTGGAGGAAATCAATTGCAGTGCACACAGTAAAACTGCAGTATAGAACATCCTGTTACTGACAGAGAACCCTCATATCACACATGTAACTTGTTATTGTCATTACACACTGTACACAGTGATTGTTTACACTAACCCTCGTTGTACATAGAAATACTGCAGAATAGAACATTCTGTTACTAACAGTGAACCCTCATATCACACATGTAAATTGTTATTGTCATTACACAGTGTACACAGTGATTGTTTACACTGACCCTCGATGAACACAGCGATACTGCAGTATAGAACATTCTGCTACTGACAGAGAACCCTCATATCACACATTTAACTTGTTATTGTCATTATGCACTGCACACAGTGATTGTTTACACTAACCCACAGTGATTATTTACATCAACCCTCGCTGTACACAGTGATACTGCAGTATAGAACATTCTATAACCTGTTATTGTCATTACACACTGTACAAAGTGTACCATACTAAGCTCATATATACAGTAGCTTCAATTATGATGTCAATAGGGGGTGGCATTGGGAGTGGATCATTATATAGCGATCATGATATTAACAGTGTGATCAATGCAATACAAGGGCATACAACAAGGCCCTTGCAAAGGATAGGGATGATTTATTGAGACCTAAACAACATAGTTCCACTAAAGCACTTAGGTTTATCTCCACCTATAATAATCAGAGTGACATATTGTCAGATATTGTAAAAAAAACCACTGGCATATTTTACTGGAAAATGAACAACTAGCACCCTTGTTACCAGAAAACCCCTTATTCACCTTTAGGAGAGCACCTAATCTTAATGACCTGTCCTCACTACAAGCCACTTCAATAGAAATGTCAAAAAAACACCACTATATATGGGTTCTGTCCCCATGTAACACTTGTAAGGCGTGTCAACACATGGTTAAGAAAGAGTTTATGATTGATCAATTTCATAAGAAATGGAGGATTAATACACATATTAATTTCCAAAGCACTAATGTGATTTATTGCATTTCATGCTCATGTGAACATTTCTATGTTGGGATGACCACTAGAAAATTGGGGTAAATGCATGACGGAACAAGTAATATCTGCAATGCCTGTAGAGATTTGGAGAATGGCAAACAATCACTAGTGTGGCTAGACATTTCCTCTCTAATTATGAAGGAGGCACAGGAACCTTTAAATGTTGGGGGTTTGGAGCAAGTGAAACACGGTATTAGAGGTGGTAGATGCAAAAAAAATACTGCTCCAAAAGAAGACCAATTGGATATTTAGATTAAATTCAATCATGCCTCATGGACTGAATTAAAGGGACAGTCTAGGCCAAAATAAACTTTCATGATTCAGATAGAGCGTGTAATTTTAAACAATTTTCCAATTTACTTTTATCACCAATTTTGCTTTGTTCTCTTGGTATTCTTAGTTGAAAGCTTAACCTAGGAGGTTCATATGCTAATTTCTTAGACCTTGAAGCCCACCTCTTTCAGATTGCATTTTAACAGTTTTTTCACCACTAGAGGGTGTTAGTTCACATATTTCATATAGATAACACTGTGCTCGTGCACGAGAAGTTATCTGGGAGCAGGCACTGATTGGCTAGACTGCAAGTCTGTCAAAAGAACTGAAAAAAGGGGCTGTTTGCAGAGGCTTAGATACAAGATAATCACAGAGGTTTAAAAGTATATTATTATAACTGTTGTTGGTTATGCAAAACTGGGAAATGGGTAATACATGGATTATCATTTAAAACAATAAAAATTCTGGTGTATACTGTCCCTTTAAGCTAATAATTTTTGGGTTTTTCTGTAATTATCTGTACATCCACCTTGTAAATAAATATTTAATCTATCGTGAGTGGATGGTTGGTAGCTATACCATGTTAAGTATCAGATAATCAGTTACATGAAATTTTATCTTTACGGAATGAACCTCCCACTGTAGACAGTATGGGGGATACTACCATTCCTGAAATCTGAATTCTATTTCTATTTTTTTGCAGCATATATAAATATGTTACAAATATTTGGACTTAAGTGTTTGGATGTGCGCCAATACTTGTTGTTTTGTAATTATTTTGGTCACTTTGGCAGCACTCCCACAATATGTGTGCTATATATAAATGTTTTTTGGTGTGCTTAACCAAACCCCATTGTTGTTGTATTTCTTAAATAGGGAGCTGACCAAATCCCTTTGGTTAAAGCACACCACCCTGCCCATGTGTGTTCCAGACAATGTCATTGTGGTATATATATATATATATATATATATATATATATATATTATATATATATATATATATATATATATATAGAAATAGAAATTTATATATATATATATATATATATATATATATAATATATATATATATATATATATAAAGCTAGGGAGTTTCATTCTGTGCAGTCATGATTTGAGGCAATAGTACTGCAGTGTTGGAATTCTGTATTTGAATATTAGATTTGAATGATTCAGCCCAGCAAAGCTAAACTGATTAGTGTTAGGACCAGTCTATTTTGGGACACCTTGTAAGTGGTGACTGGCTTAGCAGAATATGGCCATATTGTATGACTAAGATCCCAACTTTGTTTAAAAATTTAAAAGCATACAGGCAAAAAATTTTGCAGCATAAATATATGTTAATGACAATATGACAATGATCCCAATTTTATTTTAACAATTTTTAGAATATTTAGCAAGAAAAAGTATTTTTTGCAGCATATATAAATATGTTATAAATATGTGGACTTAAGTGTTTGGATGTGTGCCAATACTTGTTGTTGTTTTGAATTCTATTCTAAATACATTTCTATGCTGATTTATTATTCAATTTGCACATCTAATAATTTTGATTTATGAGTAGTGTGGTTGAGACCTGATATAATTATTCTGGGGTCTTGTACACACATGCCATTTTAAATAAGGGTGTGCATCGATCACACTGTTATTTTCATGATCGCTATATAATGATCCACTCACAATGCACCCCCTATTGACATCATAATTGAAAGCTACTGTATATACTGTATGAGCTTAGTATGGTACACTTTGTACAGTGTGTAATGACAATAACAGGTTATAGAATGTTCTATACTGCAGTATTACTGTGTGCAGCGAGGGTTAGCGTAAAAATCACTGTGTACAGTGCATAATGACAATAACAAGTTACATGTGTGGTATGAGGGTTCTCTGTCAGTAACAGGATGTTCTATACTGCAGTTTTACTGTGTACACTGCAATTGATTTCCTGCAATTGCAACAAATGCCCAAATAAGTATAATACTCAAGAGCACATACAGTACTACTAAACCTGGATCTTTACTGTTTAAACAAGTGTTATACACTAATCCTGTCAGAGTCTGTTTACACACCACGGGCGCGATCAAATATATGGCGCAGATTTCGGCGCAATACGTGGGAACCCTGCGCCCGCCCGTAATTTAATCTCGCAACATCGGGGTATTACATATACCCTGCCAAGCAGTTCATAAAGTGCCGTAAGTCTGATAGAACTAGCAATGTCCAGAAATGAGCGTAAATGCAAATTTCTGGAGTCGCCAGTGACTTACAGCACTTTAGAAAACTGCCAACGCCTAAGAAAAGTAAAGAAAATAACAATTTCTTGTAAAAGTCTAACACGCCTCCCAAAAATAAGCCCGACACGTAAAACCCCTATATCCGCAATCCCCCCCCTCTCACTACTAATAATAATGTATTAACCCCTAGACCGACAACCCCCTACAAGACAATATGCCTATTTAAACTATTACCCTATATCCGCCATCAAACCCACACCCGCAAAGTAATAACTCAATTATTAACCCCTAAACTGCCATAGCCCAAAACGCAATTAACCTATTCAAGTATTAACCCCTAAACCGCCATAGCCTATTAAATGTATTAAACCCCTAATCTGCCGCCACCAACGTCGCCGCCACTATAATAAATTTTATTTTACAGGCAACTTTGTATTAATTTTAACTAGGTACAGTAGTTATTAAATAGTTAATAACTATTTAATAACTTCCTAGCTAAAATAAGTTACAATTACACCTAACACTACACTATCATTAAATAAATTGAATTAATTAACTACAATACCTAACATTAAATACCAATTAAATGAAATAAACTAAAGTACAAAAACAAACAAACAATAAATTACAGAAAATAAAAAAAATTACAAGAAGTTTAAACTAATTACACCTAATCTAAAGCCCCCTAATAAAATAAAAAAGCCCCCCAAAATAATAAAATTCCCTACCCTATACTAAATTACAAATAGCCCTTTAAAAGGGCTTTTTTGCGGGGCATTGCCCAAAGTAATCAGCTCTTTTACCTGAATGTGTTAAAACTTAGATTAAAATAGAAAATAGGGAGCGAATATCCACCATAAAAAACTATCATCTCAATAGTAACTCATGTTCTATCTGCAGAAAATTGTTACCTATAAAGGGGATTGACCCCATCAACAAATTACACTGAGTAATGCAGCAAGGAGCAAGAGTAAGTGTCGGTCTGTGTGGAAGCTAATAAGCCCAGTGATGGCTAAAACAGGAGGCAATAATAGCAGCTATAATGGTGGCTAAGGTTCCCTAAACACGCCTGATGGCGCATTTCGCCGTTCACACTGTATTCGCGTTTTCTCAAAGGCTAACCCCGATCAGGGTTTGTCTCCAAGCAATTTAAGTAAATTATGGCCAATCAGGAGTGGAGTGTGGTTACACACCCACTAATCCAACCTATCAGCAGAATTGGCCCTCCATTGGATGGAGGCCGTCATGTGATCGCAACGTCAGTCTGTTAATGAAAATATGGTCTTTGCGATCAAGACCGTTTTTATTATTGTGGCAAAGTTAATATTGTTAATATTTCTAAGTCACCGACATACAACTTTTCCATTAGTGAGTCACAATCAGATATGTTACCCTGTACCAACATGTTTGCACGGATCAAGGGAGAATCCTAATAATAATGTGCCGTTACCAAGGATATAATGATACAAATACAAATGACCTGTCAGTAATTTGACAGTGTGCTATAAAGTCCGCCTCCGTGCCTGTACCAACTGATTGGCGAATTCATTGATGTAACTATCTATAAGGATAATGAGTATAGAATAAAAACTGATCTATACAGGAAGGGAAACAGCCACAAATTCTACGTTACATTTCAATAGTTGTCATACCATGCAAACAAGGAGAGGGTATTCCTATAGGGGAATTTTTAAGACTCAGACGAATTGTACAGATGACAATATTTTCCATCAGAGAGCAAAGGAGCTCCTAAAAACGATGAAAGAGAGAGGATATATCCACAAAATAATTTGGCACTGCATTCCAGAGAGCAAAAAGGAACTTCCCGTGACTCACTTCTAACCCCCAAGATCAAATCCAGGGGGATAGAAGAATCAGTGAGATTTGTGACTATGTATAATGCAGAGCATAATACCATTAATAGGATATTAAACAAACATGTTGATATTTTAAAAATCAGATATGGTACTCTCTAAATATGTAGGAAATCAAATCAAAACTAGTTGGAGGAGACACCAACTATTTGGAAATCGATTAATACAAAGTCACTTCATGAGATGAAGGACCCAGTAATAAGAACATATGTGGGACTATACCCCTGTGGAGGGTGCAGCTTCTGCAAATACATAAACAATGAAAGAGAGTTCAACACTGTTTACTGGGCTGAAACACATGTATGGATTCGCAAACTGCAAAAACAAAAATGTTGGTAATACTGTTTACTGTGTAATTGTGGAAAAAGATATATTGGAATCGCGACTCGTGAACTTCGTGTTAGAATGGGAGAACACATTAACAGTATAAAAAATTGTGAATCAGATAAAAAGAATGACAAAAAATTGACTCCTGTGGCATGACACTATTTACACAAGCATGGTACAAAACCCTTATTGAAAATATGTGTATTACAGGTTATCAAACCGGGTATAAGAGGTGGTGATGTGGACTCCATGTTATTACAGGCTGAATGCCGTTGGATATTTTGGCTAAATACACTCTCACCCCATGGACTAAACGAACAGGATGGTTTTGGTTCTACATTATGTATCAACCTGGTCCCACCATACATAATAGAGAAACACTCCCACCCATGTGTTCCTTATACATAAGAGAATAAATTTCATTATAATTTTATTGTCATACGTACATTCAATTGTGTATTACATACACCTGGGACTAATAACATAGAGATCAACATAATATGATGTCATATATTTTGATATATTTTGTATTGAACAAAATACAATCTCTCTATTTAGGATAATTGCACCGTCTTGACATGACCCTTAAACGCAAAATATATAAAAATATTTTTCAAACTCATTCTACCCTTCTAAAGAGCAACAAAAGACAATTTTAATTTTAGACCTAATTTGGAACATTAATCGGTCAATATCGGAAATACATAGGAATTGACAACATAAATAGGAACCTTGCTTTAATCCATGACCTATTCAGAACAACATTCTCTTAGCATGCGCAATATATAAGATCTTATAATATAGAATGAAATTATGGCATTATATGTATTGTCACAGAAAGTCACTGAGGAAGATATTACATTGTCATATTGTGATTGGTTATGCTGAGTTCACTTGTGGGAGTGCTCCCTTTGACCACACAGGTTCCTGAGGACATCACAATTGGACTGAATGCTTGAAGATTCAAATCATAGAAGATTAATGTCAATTGTACCATACTGACCTGATTACAAAGGGTAGAAAGAAAATCATAGTCCCCCCTGGTATATCAATAGAGGCTCATTATTATACTAAGAATAAAAACATTTGTTATTTTAGGCTACAGATATGACCTGATAACATAATTTGAGTCGGGAATATGCATGATTACAGTAAAACACTGGAGGCTACATTATTTTGTCAGTAGTGAAACTCATTTGCAAGAGTACTCCCTGTAATTGTATAAGTTGATGCAGACTAACTATGTTTACTTACTTATTATAATATTAATGGTAATACTAATGAGAGTCACATTATAACTTTAATTTTCAAAAGGAAATAAGGATCGTAATTTATGACACACTATCACTAATATTTCAATTGGAAGTCTTACGAGTGTGTAGGATACATTTTATTCTGATTGATCTTCAAACTGTACAGAGAACTTATATCGTAACACACTGATAGGTCATTTACTAAAAATGGGGCACTAACATCTCAACCGATATTAACATGAGTATCAAAATATTTCCAAATTAATTTACAATGATTTCATTATGCTTCTCTAGATTGACTAGTGAATTAGCCAATCATTGAAGTCTCAAGAGCTGTTATCATCTTGACTAGAATCTGATTGGTTACTGAAGCGGACAGGACAAGCAATTATTATCTATACATTAAGATCCATAATAACTGGGTTTCCCAATATTGATGGCAATGTTTCTAGATGTTTTAACACAATCCGACTATAGTGTGTGTTAGTTGATATCAAAGGAAAAGTTTGGTGTTAGGAGCGCCTATTAAAAGGCTAAGTCTAATGGGGGTATAAACGAAAATTTGTCGTTTAGTATACCAGCACAAGGAGCCCAAGTAAGTAAAATATTTAAAAGTTTAATATAGCTTTAAAATTAACAAATTTATTAAGGCAATAGCTTGGTATCTATAATTGCGAACAGATTATAAAAGCATAAAAGTATATGGATCCATATTACTTCATAAAATAGACAATAATTAAAAACATTCCAATGGTGAACTGTTTATGTGATAAAAACAGTTTTACAATCTATGATAAAATTGGTTTGGGTGAAGTCAAAAAGATGAAAAGATAATACAATAAATACAATAAAATAAAATACAGAAATGATGCAATAAAATTCAGAAAATGGTGTACAAAAAGCAGCAAATGGGGATAGGTCGTGTGACCTAGGATAAAAACATATATGTGAAAAGTGTCTTCCTTATATAATTTGAGAAAAAAATGTTGATCCTTTGAAAAAAATGAAATGGTGTTTTAAACCTGATGAAATTGTGAAGAAACTTGTGTGAATCCCCTCGTGGAAAAAATCAAAAAGTATCCAAAATTAAAAAGTGTCCAAAATTAAGTCAATAATTATATCAAAAAAGGCAAAAAAGTCAATTACAATAAATCGAAAATCCAAAATACGATGTCAAATTGAAAATTAAATCCAAAAGAATTTAAGTGATAATGTGATGTCCAATAAAAGTCAAAAAAAGTTAAAAAAATGCCATCTGTGTTTATGAATCAAACCGTGAATAACTGAAAGAATAGAATCCAACTGACCAATTTCTTGAAAATATTTGGGTATAAAAAACCATGGATATATAAAAAATGATGAATATAGAAAATGATTATAAAAAAATGTAAGACGATCCAATCCCTGTGGAAAAAGAAAAATGCAACATAGAGCAGTATCGTTTAAAATACGTTTACACAAGTAGAAATAAAACTCACCATATATGTCAACGCGTTTCGGCCCACCAATAGGGCCTTTTTCAAGACTGATATATGGTTGGTGAGACTGCTTGCTTTATACTTGTTTGGTTTGTGCAATTTGCGCCAAAATTCTAATTGCGCCAAAAAACTCGCGCCAAAAATTAACCTTTGGACCCGGAAGTGTAAGATAGACCGGATATGTGTGGCTCCGGTTTCGGATAAATATATATATTGTAATGTTATGGCACAAATATAAGTCCTTCCTTATAGACTTATTTTGTTGATGTCCCTTAAAGGTAATGATTGGCAATTGGGGACTTGAGATATAGTAAGTGTCTTGTACCGGATGTATGGTATTTACATTCTACCGGATGTTTCCATTCTACCGGATGTTAACTAAAACCGGAAATTGGTTTATGGCATGGAGACCAAAATTTGACCGGATGTGTACTTCCGATGTCTACTTTTATTACGATATTGAGGCCACGATTTATTATTGTGTAATACTCTCAATAAGGACTCATTGTACTGATAACCCCAAAAAATATATATACAGTATGGCAGTTCAGAAATTACTAGACCCAAAGTTGGTGTCTGGTGCTGGATGTCTGAAATAGCCGTTCTACCGGAAGTGGATACATACCGGAAGTTGACATAAACCGGAAATTGGTTTATTACGTGGAAAGCGGAATTTGTCTAGAGGAGGCAGTAGACATGTGTCTGGGAGTTGTGAATAAAAAACATTCTGAAATCTTAAGTTTAGTATGGGAACTCAATTATACTAGTTTGACTTGTGTTAGAATGACATGGGATAAGATAAAAAGAAATAAAGAATTTTTGAAGCTGTGATGTAGTCTCCAAATTGAGATACGTAAATAATTATTCGCTGTAATCATATTGATTCTGACCTAGGTGTATAGTGTGAATGGATTATAATCTCAGTTATGAGAATAACCTATAGTTGTGGTAACTTCATCGATTATTATTTAGGAGTTGTTAAATCCAGACAGTTAGACATAGAGATCAGATCATATTTAAAATTGACATAAACGAGTTTGTAAACCTCCTGATAGTTTTTAAAAATAAAAAATATAAACTGAGAAATTATCGGAAATATAAAAGACATTCGAAGGTGTAAAATTGTCTTTCTGAAAGATATTAAATCTTTAATATCTTTCAGAAAGACAATTTTACACCTTCGAATGTCTTTTATATTTCCGATAATTTCTCAGTTTATATTTTTTATTTTTAAAAACTATCAGGAGGTTTACAAACTCGTTTATGTCAATTTTAAATACAATCTGATCTCTATGTCTAACTGTCTGGATTTAACAACTCCTAAATAATAATCGATGAAGTTACCACAACTATAGGTTATTCTCATAACTGAGATTATAATCCATTCACACTATACACCTAGGTCAGAATCAATATGATTACAGCGAATAATTATTTACGTATCTCAATTTGGAGACTACATCACAGCTTCAAAAATTCTTTATTTCTTTTTATCTTATCCCATGTCATTCTAACACAAGTCAAACTAGTATAATTGAGTTCCCATACTAAACTTAAGATTTCAGAATGTTTTTTATTCACAACTCCCAGACACATGTCTACTGCCTCCTCTAGACAAATTCCGCTTTCCACGTAATAAACCAATTTCCGGTTTATGTCAACTTCCGGTATGTATCCACTTCCGGTAGAACGGCTATTTCAGACATCCAGCACCAGACACCAACTTTGGGTCTAGTAATTTCTGAACTGCCATACTATATATATATTTTTTGGGGTTACCAGTACAATGAGTCCTTATTGAGAGTATTACACAATAATAAATCGTGGCCTCAATATCGTAATAAAAGTAGACATCGGAAGTACACATCCGGTCAAATTTTGGTCTCCATGCCATAAACCAATTTCCGGTTTTAGTTAACATCCGGTAGAATGGAAACATCCGGTAGAATGTAAATACCATACATCCGGTACAAGACACTTACTATATCTCAAGTCCCCAATTGCCAATCATTACCTTTAAGGGACATCAACAAAATAAGTCTATAAGGAAGGACTTATATTTGTGCCATAACATTACAATATATATATTTATCCGAAACCGGAGCCACACATATCCGGTCTATCTTACACTTCCCGGGTCCAAAGGTTAATTTTTGGCGCGAGTTTTTTGGCGCAATTGAGAATTTTGGCGCAAATTGCACAAACCAAACAAGTATAAAGCAAGCAGTCTCACCAACCATATATCAGTCTTGAAAAAGGCCCTATTGGTGGGCCGAAACGCGTTGACATATATGGTGAGTTTTATTTCTACTTGTGTAAACGTATTTTAAACGATACTGCTCTATGTTGCATTTTTCTTTTTCCACAGGGATTGGATCGTCTTACATTTTTTTATAATCATTTTCTATATTCATCATTTTTTATATATCCATGGTTTTTTATACCCAAATATTTTCAAGAAATTGGTCAGTTGGATTCTATTCTTTCAGTTATTCACGGTTTGATTCATAAACACAGATGGCATTTTTTTAACTTTTTTTGACTTTTATTGGACATCACATTATCACTTAAATTCTTTTGGATTTAATTTTCAATTTGACATCGTATTTTGGATTTTCGATTTATTGTAATTGACTTTTTTGCCTTTTTTGATATAATTATTGACTTAATTTTGGACACTTTTTAATTTTGGATACTTTTTGATTTTTTCCACGAGGGGATTCACACAAGTTTCTTCACAATTTCATCAGGTTTAAAACACCATTTCATTTTTTTCAAAGGATCAACATTTTTTTCTCAAATTATATAAGGAAGACACTTTTCACATATATGTTTTTATCCTAGGTCACACGACCTATCCCCATTTGCTGCTTTTTGTACACCATTTTCTGAATTTTATTGCATTATTTCTGTATTTTATTTTATTGTATTTATTGTATTATCTTTTCATCTTTTTGACTTCACCCAAACCAATTTTATCATAGATTGTAAAACTGTTTTTATCACATAAACAGTTCACCATTGGAATGTTTTTAATTATTGTCTATTTTATGAAGTAATATGGATCCATATACTTTTATGCTTTTATAATCTGTTCGCAATTATAGATACCAAGCTATTGCCTTAATAAATTTGTTAATTTTAAAGCTATATTAAACTTTTAAATATTTTACTTACTTGGGCTCCTTGTGCTGGTATACTAAACGACAAATTTTCGTTTATACCCCCATTAGACTTAGCCTTTTAATAGGCGCTCCTAACACCAAACTTTTCCTTTCTTTTCCTCTTGGGTATCTAGAGACCCTATCGTTATAGGAGCTTAGGTCTTGTAAGTTAGCGCCGTCGGGAAGACCTCACACCTCCTTAGTTGATATCAAATAAGGGCCAATCAGTTGGTACCGGCACGGAGGCGGACTTTATAGCACACTGTCAAATACTGACAGGTCATTTGTGTTTGTATCATATATCCTTGGTAACGGACACATTATTATTAGGATTCTCCCTTGATCCATGCAACATGTTGGTATAGGGTAACATCTGATTGTGACTCACTAATGGAAAGCTGTATGTCGGTGACTTAGAAATATTAACAATATTAACTTTGCCACAATAATAAAAACGGTCTTGATTGCAATAGACATATTTTCATTAACAGACTGACGTTGCAATCACATGACGGCCTCCATCCAATGAGGGCCAATTCTGCTGATAGGTTGGATTAGTGGGTGTGTAACCACACTCCACTCTGATTGGCCCATAATTTACTTAAATGCTTGGAGACAAACCCTGATCGGGTTAGCCTTTGAGAAAGCCGGTGAATGGCAAAATGCGCAACAGGCGTGTTTAGGGAACCTTAGCCACCATAATAGCTGTTATTATTGCCTCCTGTTTTAGCCATCACTAGGCTTATTAGCTTCCACACAGACCGACACTTACTCTTGCTCCTTGCTGCATTACTCAGTGTAATTTGTTGATGGGGTCAATCCCCTTTATAGGTAACAATTTTCTGCAGATTTGAGCATACATGAGTTTGTGTTGGAACTGTGTGGAGCCTTACTATTGAGATTGATAGTTTTTTATGGTGGATATTCGCTCCCTATTTTCTATTTTAATCTAAGTTTTAACACATTCACTCACTCTACACTATACAACGATATGTATATATTAATTCAATTAGAATAAAAGTTAAGTTTTATTTACAACCTGTATCAAGGTGACCCTCCTTGATACTTTACATATGCTTTACTGAGAATCACAAGAGTGCTAACATACTGTCACTTTTTTCCTTGCTACAATTCTTACATCATTTAAAGGAACCTTCAGGGGAATTAAAATTATTATATTAAGTATAGTTTAACTATGGCTTTAGAACCATAAATATGTATAGGTTTTTAAAAGTACATATTGCATGTATTTTTGCTAGGTGCTTTTTGAGAGAGAGCAGTAAAGGGTTAACGGTACTGGTATACCTGTATAAAGGTGCTCACTTGAGACATTAGCATACAGCTGGTGAGCAAGCGCTGGGAGGAGCCCGAAACGCGTACAGCATTTCGCTACAAGTTGTGATTTTACTTGTGTTTTTTTCATGGATCCTGTGTTTTTAAATGCACCAATACATTTTTGAATTGTTATTCTACAAGGCATAGATATACTTGATTTCTGAGTGAAGAGTCTCCTTTCTTCTATTTGAATTTACCGCCGTGACAGAGGCAGTTCTCCTGCACCGATCACATGACCAGCCCCTCTGTGAGTGTTGACGCTGAAGAAATGCCATAGGTAGGAGCCGGAGACTGAGCACTGAGGGATTTGAACTGTTTCATTGTTAACAATATATATAGGAATCTATATTTAAAATACTAAAAACATTTTCTACCATGTGAACAACATTGGAGTATAAAGTATTTACAATAAAACAAACAAATACAACAAATAAAACAAAAATAAGTTATCAAAATTATAAAGTATTAAAATTGATTTCAAAAGATTTTTCATGTTTTAAGGTATTTAAGGGGAAAATTCTCTAAAGTGTGTGTGTATATATATATATATATATATATATATATATATATATATATATATATATATACAGGGAGTGCAGAATTATTAGGCAAATGAGTATTTTGACCACATCATCCTCTTTATGCATGTTGTCTTACTCCAAGCTTTATAGGCTTGAAAGCCTACTACCAATTAAGCATATTAGGTGATGTGCATCTCTGTAATGAGAGGGGGTGTGGTCTAATGACATCAACACCCTATATCAGGTGTGCATAATTATTAGGCAACTTCCTTTCCTTTGGCAAAATGGGTCAAAAGAAGGACTTGACAGGCTCAGAAAAGTCAAAAATAGTGAGATATCTTGCAGATGGATGCAGCACTCTTAAAATTGCAAAGCTTCTGAAGCGTGATCATCGAACAATCAAGCGTTTCATTCAAAATAGTCAACAGGGTCGCAAGAAGCGTGTGGAAAAACCAAGGAGCAAAATAACTGCCCATGAACTGAGAAAAGTCAAGCGTGCAGCTGCCAAGATGCCACTTGCCACCAGTTTGGCCATATTTCAGAGCTGCAACATCACTGGAGTGCCCAAAAGCACAAGGTGTGCAATACTCAGAGACATGGCCAAGGTAAGAAAGGCTGAAAGACGACCACCACTGAACAAGACACACAAGCTGAAACGTCAAGACTGGGCCAAGAAATATCTCATGACTGATTTTTCTAAGGTTTTATGGACTGATGAAATGAGAGTGAGTCTTGATGGGCCAGATGGATGGGCCCGTGGCTGGATTGGTAAAGGGCAGAGAGCTCCAGTCCGACTCAGACGCCAGCAAGGTGGAGGTGGAGTACTGGTTTGGGCTGGTATCATCAAAGATGAGCTTGTGGGGCCTTTTCGGGTTGAGGATGGAGTCAAGCTCAACTCCCAGTTTCTGGAAGACACCTTCTTCAAGCAGTGGTACAGGAAGAAGTCTGCATCCTTCAAGAAAAACATGATTTTCATGCAGGACAATGCTCCATCACACGCGTCCAAGTACTCCACAGCGTGGCTGGCAAGAAAGGGTATGAAAGAAGAAAATCTAATGACATGGCCTCCTTGTTCACCTGATCTGAACCCCATTGAGAACCTGTGGTCCATCATCAAATGTGAAATTTACAAGGAGGGAAAACAGTACACCTCTCTGAACAGTGTCTGGGAGGCTGTGGTTGCTGCTGCACGCAATGTTGATGGTGAACAGATCAAAACACTGACAGAATCCATGGATGGCAGGCTTTTGAGTGTCCTTGCAAAGAAAGGTGGCTATATTGGTCACTGATTTGTTTTTGTTTTGTTTTTGAATGTCAGAAATGTATATTTGTGAATGTTGAGATGTTATATTGGTTTCACTGGTAAAAATAAATAATTGAAATGGGTATATATTTGTTTTTTGTTAAGTTGCCTAATAATTATGCACAGTAATAGTCACCTACACTCACAGATATCCCCCTAAAATAGCTATAACTAAAAACAAACTAAAACTACTTCCAAAACTATTCAGCTTTGATATTAATGAGTTTTTTGGGTTCATTGAGAACATGGTTGTTGTTCAATAATAAAATTAATCCTCAAAAATACAATTTGCCTAATAATTCTGCACTCCCTGTAGTTAGTAAATAGTTATCAACTATTTACTAACTACCTAGTTAAAATAACTACATATATATACATACAGTGGGGCAAAAAAGTATTTAGTCAGCCACCAATTGTGCAAGTTCTCCCACTTAAGAAGATGAGAGAGGCCTGTAATTTTCATCATAGGTATACCTCAACTATGAGAGACAAAATGTGGAAACAAATCCAGACAATCACATTGTCTGATTTGGAAATAATTTATTTGCATATTATGGTGGAAAATAAGTATTTGGTCACCTACAAACAAGCAAGATTTCTGGCTCTCACAGACCTGTATCTTCTTCTTTAAGAGGCTCCTCTGTCCTCCACTCATTACCTTTATTAATGGCACCTGTTTGAACTTATCAGTATAAAAGACACCTGTCCACAACCTCAAGCAGTCACACTCTAAACTCCACTATGGTAAAGACCAAAGAGCTGTCGAAGGACACCAGAAACAAAATTGTAGACCTGCACCAGGCTGGGAAGACTGAATCTGCAATAGGCAAGCAGTTTGGTGTGAAGAAATCAACTGTGGGAGCAATAATTAGAAAATTGAAGACATACAAGACCACTGATAATCTCCCTCGATCTTGGGCTCCACGCAAGATCTCACCCCGTGGGGTCAAAATGATCACAAGAACAGTGAACAAACATCCCAGAACCACATGGGGGACCTAGTGAATGACCTGCAGAGAGCTGGGACCAACGTAACAAAGGCTACCATCAGTAACACACTATGCCGCCAGGGACTCAGATCCTGCAGTGCCAGACGTGTCCCCCTACTTAAGCCAGTACATGTCTGGGCCCATCTGAAGTATGCTAGAGAACATTTGGAAGATCCAGAAGTAAATTGGGAGAATGTCATATGGTCAGATGAAACCAAAGTAGAACTGTTTGGTACAAACAGAACTTGTCATGTTTGGAGGAGAGAGAATGCTGAGTTGCAACCAAAGAACACCATACCTACTGTGAAGCATGGGGATGGCAACATCATGCTTTGGGGCTGTTTCTCTGCAAAGGGAACAGGATGACTGATCCATGTACATGAAAGAATGAATGGGGCCATGTATTGTGAGATTTTGAGTGCAAACCTCCTTCCATCAGCAAGGGCATTGAAGATGAAACGTGGCTGGGTCTTTCAGCATGACAATGATCCCGAACACACCGCCCGGGCAACGAAGTAGTGGCTTCGTAAGAAGCATTTCAAGGTCCTGGAGTGGCCTAGCCAGTCTCCAGGTCTCAACCCCATAGAAAACCTTTGGAGGGAGTTGAAAGTCTGTGTTGCCCAGCGACAGCCCCAAAACATCATTGCTCTAGGGCAGATATGCATGCAGGAATGGGCCAACATACCAGCAACAGTGTGTGACAACCTTGTGAAGACTTACAGAAAATGTTTGACCTCTGTCATTGCCAACAAAGGATATATAACAAAGTATTGAGATGAACTTTTGATATTGACCAAATACTTATTTTCCACCATAGTTTGCAAATAAATTCTTTCCAAATCAGACAATGTGATTGTCTGGATTTGTTTCCACATTTTGTCTCTCATAGTTGAGGTATACCTATGATTAAAATTACAGGCCTCTCTCATCTTCTTAAGTGGGAGAACTTGCACAATTGGTGGCTGACTAAATACTTTTTTGCCCCACTGTGTATATATATATATATATATATATATATATATATATATATATATATGTGTGTATATATGTATGTATATATGTATGTATTTGTAAATATATACCAGCTTAACTGAATGTAATCACTGCTGAGCTCAGATGAAAAAAGAGTATGCTTCCATCTGGTGCAAGGAGGTAAGTAAATGTTTAAATGAAAAATGAAAGAAAAATGTCACAGCTATACCTTTAACCAGCACTTGCTCATTAAGTCAGACTCAGAGACCGAGTGCAAGAAAACTTCAAAATCCTTTATTAAATAAAAGTAAATAACATAAGAAATAAAGACACCAAACTACAACTTAATAATCATGTGACATATATACCTTCCTCTGTCTAGAGGACAATGGACCAAATAACAAACCTGTGAAAAAAATCCCCACAGATAAAGTCCTGCTAAGGCAGCTGCCAGTACATGTCATTAACAAAGGGGTTAATTTGTAGCAGTTCAAAGCCAGGCAATGTTAGCTGTGTGTTAAGCAAGCCTTGGTTAGTATGCAGAGTTATAAAGCAGTCCCCGATGTCATGAAGTAACAAGCCTTTATATATCCGATATCAATGCTGATAGAGTGACCTTGTCTTGATCAATG
>NC_069502.1:290731374-290733874 GCF_027579735.1 Bombina bombina | reverse complement strand
TCAGATCAGTGCAAAAGTACACATTCGTGCCAATGTACGTTTCACCCCACACCCAGCATGTGTATACAGGGGCCTAATCAGGCCCTGATGAAGCCCCTGTATACACATGCTGGGTGAAACGTACATTGGTACAAATGTGCACTTTTGCACTGATCTGAGAGAAATGTTATCAGTGTTTTTGCTGGGACACCTTTTGATCTATCCACAAGTGAAGAGGATATGGTATTAGCAACATCCCGTGTGGGACACCTGTGCTGCCAAAGACCGGCCCTTATATTTATGCTGCAGTTTTTGGAAATGCAGCTATAGGAGGTACAGATCCACATTAACATATGATGAGATACTGAACTGATAACTATCCTCTTAATTCGAGCCAGGAGATACACACAGTAGTAAACAGCTTAAAAGGAGCAATTACACAGTAAAGATACGTTGTATATACAATATCCCTGCCATAGCGCAATTTATCTGGGAGTTGTTTGTGACCGCCAATGAGACTCAGGCAGCAAGAAGATGCTATATACCCAGAACCCTGCCATAGCGCAATATGTTTGGAAGCTTTCTCCAACAGCCAATGAGATGTAAGCAGTGCTGAATCTGCCACAATTACAGTGAAGTTGGAAGAAACTCCTCCTACAGATGATGTCATGGTACATTGCTTTGATGGATTGAAGAGGTGATTTAAAATGAAGTTTACCTCTTAAACGGATAACGCTTGCAAGCGTTGATCACTTAACACACACTTTCATATCAGAAGACCTGAACAGTAAGTCCAAATGAGTAAACTGACCTAGACTACAGCAGATTGCTGCGGTCACCTTTTGTCTCGGACTTGTTGAAAGAAAGCAATTCTTTCTGCTGTTGATTTGTGTTTTTGATCCTTAGTATTATGTGGATTGACCAATTTCAGTGCCCTATATGTAACAGGTTTATGTATAAACAGATGCTCTCTTTTCCATTACAGATTTGAGGATAAGTTTAAAATAAACCTTATTATATGCATATGAGTGCTTGGTCCTCTCTTTCAAAGGATAGTAATATATATCTATTGGTTCCTTTCTGATTATTTTGGTTAAAATATGTGTCTGAGGTTTACACCGATTTGGTAATAGAAATGTAATAGAATTATATAAGCATTATTTGTAGTATCAACCTCTCTCTATTTTTATGTATACTTTAAGTCCAGCAGAGCGCACTCTCACCATCAAGGCAACCAGGGTGCAGGCAAGATCCTTAATATTTCACAAAACCTAGCACTCACTGGATTTTTTTCAAATGTGCTTTATTGTGCACAAATTTCAAACAGATCACTATATATATACCACGTCAAGGTATCTTCCATCCTGGGTCCCTAATTCAGCCAAAGAATGCAAGCTGTCAATCAAACAAACTGGAAGCCACCCAACAACAAAGTCAGTTATTTGATTCACAAAAATCAACAAAAATGATTGTGTTTTGAATATTTTATACTATGCTGTTGGTAAAATAAGTTATAGGAAACACATTTAAAGGAAACTAATTTTACAGAGCACTGACCCTTTTAGAAATACTATAAACATATTCTATTCTTCCCTACTTTTTAATTGTGAATACTTTACAGATTTGTTAATATTTTTTGTTTGTATCTTTAAAAGAATCAAAGGTGGCCATATCTTTTTTTAAAAATAATAAGTAAATAAAGGGTTTCCTGGTAGTTTGCCTGTTCATTAAATCAGTAATGATAATTGCATTATGTTAGATTAACAAAGAACTTGGATAAGTAGTCAGAGGCCCCCATTACAATCCACTTTAATTTCCTTACAAAATATTGTATGACAGCTGAGCTCAGGTGATGTTTTACATTTTTTTGAAACCATTCCAATATATTAGAATTTAAATTAGTAAAACAACTCAAACTAGTAAATGATGTCCCAGCAAAACCTAGTTAAACAGTTAAACACACAAAAATAAATAAAAAGGTTATAGAGGTAATGCATGATTTGCAATTATTTGTAGGGATTTTCACAAATGTTCATGTAACCACAATATAAGAGTTTAAAGCAAAAGTAAAAGAGGGCATCTAATCCACAGATCATTGATGACTGCCTCATGTATTTTAATGAAAATGTTTCTAACCAACCATCAATATCAATTTATGATATAAACAATACTTTCATATAATATTGAGGGGTTTTAGAAGTAAATATTTTAATACATCAAAATATTCTGAAAAAACCATATGTCATCAATATATTTTAATCTGTAATATATTTTTATTTAGAAAATGAATTCAATATTTTGCATTTGCATTTTTAATTGACATGTATGAAATGTGGAAATGTTATGTAATGATTATTGGATGCAAAGATGCACTCTTACATTATTTGAAGAAAATTGTATGATCAACAAGTATAATATAAAAGCAAGGCTTGATCTAGTTTTTCAACGTCTTTCTACCAGAGGTCTTCCCACGAAGCTGGAGTATTTTTTCTTTACTTTAATTATTCTTAGCCCCTGAAGC